>NC_133479.1:2989963-3072069 GCF_025370935.1 Choristoneura fumiferana
TTCAACGCTGAAGAGCAGAAGAGGAGTGCGTAAGACCGCAGCCATACACCTTGCAGCCACCGTACATCGAACCAGTACGCGTTTTCCATTTCCCCTCTCGCCCCCTTCATAATTTTTGTCCTTCACCCCGAATATTTCCCTTTACGGTCCCTTTTCTTTATATTTTCCAATCCAGGGTGACATCATCTTCCAAATATTAGTTTTTTCAATTAATATTTCTAACTTGTTACTTTTCCACTTGGAGGTAGATTTTCGTTCGTTCCAATACCAATACCATAGACAAAACGGTAATTCTAACTCCTGTCATCCTTCCTGCAGTTTGACATATCGGTCCAACTTGTCAATCATTTAGTTGGGCAGTGTATAGGAGGCCTTATTTTAATTAACACTAGCAACACTGACGTTTCGTACGTCAGTTGTCACAATGTCAATTGGGGCATAACCTAGTTAGCTTGTTCAGTTTATCGTCATTAATAATTTGTTTACATCGAATTAATCAACAATGGAGGAAATAAAAGCGATGCTTGCAATGTTCCTACAGGTCTTTGGATGATTCACAACAGAAAACTAACATGGTTTCAATGAAGTTCAGGGCAATTTTATGAATTCGTTGTACATCTTGGCGACAGAACTTAGCGCATATCTGAAAGGGATCCAATACGCGTAGCGAGTTTTAAGGCTAGATATAACGATATCAATATTGTTCGCGATCGTTTCAGGAGGCTTACAATGGTTTTATGTCGAAATGTGACGATATAAATGTGCGTAAAAACATTGACGGATTGTTTAACAACTTCTATGAAATGTATTATTCGGTTCAAGTGTTGCAAGAATCCATTTTAACACAACCATGTCTTTCAAGGTCAAATCAAGTCTGTTTACCTAAAATTACATTATCCCATTTTTCCGGTGTGTACACTGAATGGCCAAACTTTATCGCTATGTATGATAGTCTCATTCATAACAATACTGACCTTTCGTCTATTCAAAAAATGCATTATTTGCTTAGCGTTTTAGAGAAGGAACCCTTGACTTTAATTAGGCATTTAGAGCTTTCTCATGATAACTACAATATTGCTTACAAACTTTTGAGGGATAGATATCAAAACAAAAGGCTGATAGCGGACAAGCACCTGGAAGCTATCCTATCATTAAGTATTCAACAAAGTCAAAGCAATTTACGCAGATTTGTCAATACATAAAGGAAAACTCACAGGCATTGGAAGCGCTACAGTTTGACGTTAAGGCATGGAGTTTTATAATGTTGCATATTGTTTTGCGAAAGCTCCCTTTAGAGCTGCGGGGTAAATTCGAAACAAAATACAGCGGCACACCTAATACCATTCCGACATTTGAGAATCTTTTAAATTTTTTGGACACTCATCTTCGGGTGTTGGAAACTGTCAGTGGTACAAAGGTAGCGGCAGCTGTGGTTCAGGGCAATGTGTCCAAGGTATCATTTACTGTCAACACTTCAAGGTGCATATGCTGCAACGGAGAACATGTTCTGTATACTTGCGACAAATTCAATAATATGACTCCAATTCAACGCAGGGAGTTTGTCACTCAGCAGCATCTATGTTTCAACTGTCTACGGACACATTCAGTGAATAAGTGTATGTCTAAAAGTAGGTGTCAAATATGCAATGGTCGTCACCATTCAAAACTTCACACAGATAAGGTTGATAATCAACTCAAGAATCATGCCGTGCATGAAACCAAATCGTCGGAGCCTGGTCAGTCGCCAAAGCCTGGTCATCCTGAAGCTGCTCTTACAACCTTGAGTTCTTCAGCTCAACCTCTCCACATTCATGGTATTCGCAATGAATCTACTATGATGTTAGGCACGGCTTTGGTCGGTCTGCAGGATATCAATGGGCATTTGCATACTGCAAGAGCTCTATTGGATTGCGGGTCTCAGGTATCCATCATAACTGAGAATTTAGCTCAGAAGTTGCGTTTTCGACGTTCTACTTCTGGCCTTCTTGTAGGATTGGGAGGTTTAAATCCTCAACACACCAGCGGTAGCATAGAGTGTTCAATAAGCTCTCTACTGGATACAGCTCAGCCTGCCCTGGTGACAACTGCGGTTGTTCTCAAGCGCATCACAGGGAGTCTCCCCAGCGTTAAGGTTTCTCCTCAGGTAATGGACGCGTGTAGGGATATCTCGCTTGCGGATTCGAAATGTTTAATTCCAGGCCCCATTGACCTACTTATTGTGTGGATCTCTACGAGAAAATCTTTGATGGTAGGAAACTAAAACTAGGAGAAGGACTACCAACGGCTTATTCTTCCATTTTCGGTTGGGTACTGATGGGTGCAGCTCCCATGGCTTCTATCTCTACTAACCATATTGTGGCTCTACATTGCTCTACCAACTTAGATGCGACTCTTACCAAATTTTGGGAGACAGAAGAAGCTCCTTCAAAATCAATTCAAGATCCAGAAGATCTAAAGTGCGAGAAGCACTTCGTAGAGACCCACGCACGTGACAAGACGGGAAGATTCATCGTGAGGTTGCCATTTCAAACAGAGTGCAAACCTTTGGGTGAAACACGCAACAACGCGCTCAAAAGGTTCCACAACCTAGAGCGCAAGCTAATCAAGGATCCGAGGCTGAAAAAAATGTATGTCGCATTCATGGCTGACTATCTTCAGGCTGGTCATATGCGGCCTGCATCGGGCCTACCGTCAAGTGACAGATATTTCATTCCACATCACGGGGTACTTAAAGAGAGTAGTAGTACCACGAAGCTCCGCGCGGTATTCGACGCGTCAGCGGCTAGCAGTTCAGGTGTGTCACTGAATCAGGTTTTGATGTCGGGTCCCAAACTTCAACAGAATATTGAGGATATAATTCTACGATTCAGGACACACGCTGTCGTTTTCACTTGCGATATCAAGCAGATGTACCGGCAGGTGAGAATGCACGATGAAGACTGCAAATACCAGACCATATACTGGCGTGAATCCCCAGACAAACCGTTACAACAATTTGAGCTAACAACCGTTACCTACGGCGTGTCAAGCGCAGCGTATCTGGCCATGCGCGTCATCCATGAGCTCGCAACCCTTAACAAGGAATTGCATCCGGAGGCTGCACGTGTACTAAGCGAGGACACCTTCGTCGATGACGTCATCAGCGGTAGCAGTGATGTGGAATCTGCAAGAGCGCTTCAACAGCAAATAGTGACGGTGCTAGCTCAAGGAGGCTTTCAGTTGAGGAAGTGGGCCAGCAACAGCCCGGAGTTACTGAATGATTATCCCACCGATCACCTCGAAACACCGTTTCGGTTTGAAAACGAGGATAACATTTTTAAAATATTAGGAGTCGAGTGGAGTTCCAGCACGGACAGCTTCGTGTATCGCGTATCAAACCTCGGGAAGTGCCACACAAAACGTGATATCTTGTCCAACATAGCCCGGCTCTACGATCCTTGTGGTTATCTAGCTCCCATTACATTTTACGCCAAGGTTATCATGCAACGTCTATGGGCGTTCGATCTTTCATGGGATGATCCACTTCCTGCCGAAGCGACCCAATCGTGGGATGCCTTTTTGGATGGATTCCATCTCCTAAGTATACCAAGGATACCTAGGTTTATACTAGGTACTCAACCGGCGCGCTATGAGCTCGTAGGTTTTAGTGACGCTTCGGAAAACGGCTATGCTGCCGTCGTTTACCTCAGGGTGGTCGACTCTAACGGGGATATAGGTGTACATTTACTTTTAGCCAAATCTAGAGTCGCACCAATCAAGCAGAAACTCACCATTCCCAGGCTCGAGCTGTCAGGAGCCGTGCTTCTCGCTCGCCTACTCGGACACGTTACACAGGTGTTGGGGCGCAGGATCACCATAGCGGATACGATTGCTTGGTGCGACTCTAGCATCGTTTTAGCATGGCTCCGTACTCCGCCTCATAAGCTACAAACGTTCGAGGCAAATAGGGTTTCTCAGGTTCAAGGCCTTGTGCCATCCATCGTTTGGCGCTATGTGCCTTCCGGACTTAATCCCGCGGATTGTGCGAGCAGAGGATTGTTACCACAGGACTTAGTGAACCACAGCCTATGGTGGTCGCCATCGTGGTTGAAGGAGGATTCTGCGGACTGGCCATCACAGTGTCGACCGGCATGTGATAACTTACCGGGACTTAAAGGAGCAGCTTCGTCATCATTCCAGGTCATCAACGCAGGAGACAACCAGCCAACCTCCTCTCTCATCAACCGCTACAGCTCCTTGTCCAGGCTCCAGCGCGTGTTAGCGTGGACGATGCGCTTTCTTTATAACTCTCGTCATCCCATCTACAAAAGATCAGGTCCTCTAAACACTTCGGAGCTGAACGCTGCATTGCAGAGAGCAATCAGGTTGACGCAAGAGGAATCATTCGCCGATCAAATAAGGGTCTGTTCGTGAAAATCGTGCTCTGCGAACCCATTTTGCTCGTCTACATCCCTTCATAGATTCATCAGGCTTGCTGCGCGTCGGCGGTAGACTTCGGCACTCCAACCTGTCCTACGACGCCAAGCATCCGCTTCTCCTGCCGAAGCGACACCACCTGACGAATCTCATCATCGACTACTTTCATCAGCTCTACCTGCATGTAGGAGCTAATGAACTCATCAACATTCTTCATCAACGTTATTGGAGTCTCTCAGCGCGTCGTGTCGTTCGACACCGCGTCTTTATGTGTCAACGTTGTCAGCGCTTAAAGGCCAAACCTCTGGAGCCCTTCATGGGAAATCTTCCACCAAGTCGTGTACGCGAGGCACGCCCATTCATCCGAGTCGGTATTGATTTTGCGGGTCCATTCAGCATAAGGACTTCTAACCAGCGTAAGTCCAAGGTGGTTAAGGCCTACCTCTGCGTCTTCGTGTGCCTCGCTGTCAAGGCGGTCCACCTAGAGGTAACATCTGACTTGACCACGAATGCATTCATGGCTTCCTTTGACCGATTCGTTTCCAGGCGAGGCATGGTATCCGACGTCTACACGGATTGCGGGAAGAATTTTCAAGGGGCTAGGCGCCATCTCAACGAGGTGGATGTTTTTCTTCGCCAACATCAACACGATCTGACAGAAGCACTGGCAAAGGTCAGCGTGAAATGGCACATGAACCCACCGTACGCGCCTCACATGGGCGGCCTATGGGAGGCTTCTGTCAAGTCAGCCAAGCTTCTCCTGAAGCGTACCCTCGGGGAACAAGTACTCACCTTCGAAGAATTGACCACAATCTTCGCCAAGGTCGAGGCAGTACTCAATTCCAGGCCTCTGTGTCCAACATCGAACGATCCAAACGATCTTGAAACACTGACGCCTGGCCATTTCATTATCGGACATCCATTGGTGAGCCTGCCTGAATACGATTTCGATCACACCCCAATCTCACGGCTCAATCGTTGGCAGCTCGTTCAACAGATATCACAACATTTTTGGCGCCGATGGCAGCTTGAATACTTGCACAATTTGCAGCAACGCGCAAAGTGGTGCAAGAACGTGCCAAACCTTAAAATAGGAGACCTCGTTCTCGTGAAAGAGGATAATTTGCCACCTCTTCAATGGCGTAAGGCGCGAGTATCCAAGCTCCGTCCAGGTGCAGACGGCGTAGTTCGTGTAGTAGAGCTCAGGACTAGTACCGGTACATGCGTACGATCTGTCGCTAAGGTCTGCCCCTTACCAAGCTTAGACAATTAAAAGGCGCGAGTAGAAAATCAACTTAGCTTTAACCATTAGTTTTTAAGAATTTCGCTTCAAACCATCTAGTACTTCAAAATCATCTATCGTGAAATCATCTAAAGAGCTCGGTAGCTCTTTGGGGGGCGGTTATGTTCGGTATTGTTTGTAAACTTATCTGTTCATGTCACCTACCCTCGAATCCTTCATACTCCCTATCCTTGGAAAACGCAGGTAGGCATAAAAAGGCCTACAAACGTCAAGAACTGTCACTCTGTCAGTTCAGCCAACGACAGGGTTCGAGTCGGTCGATGTCGAGAGCGTTTCTCCATCCCGCCATTCGCCCACGGTTTCGAGCTAATCCTAATTCATTATCATTACGGTACGCGTTTGCTAGCGCGTTCAACGCTGAAGAGCAGAAGAGGAGTGCGTAAGACCGGCAGCCATAACACCTTGCAGCCACCGTACACCGAACCAGGTACGCGTTTTCCATTTCCCCTTCTCGCCCCTTCAAATAAATAATAACACAAGCTATTTTATTAATTTGATTAAATTGATTTAAATTGATAAATTAGATTTAAAAAAAAATGGTTAATGTATTAAGGAAATTTAATTGGAATGTTATATTATGAAAAAATGAATAACCAAACTGAAATAATATTGAAATGTATGTATATTAAGCATTTTAAATACATAAATAAATTAAACTTGTCATTCTGTTTGAATTTATATAAATTAAAATCATAAATCTTTAATCACAATTATTGCATGCCTATTTCACGCCTTCAAACTTTACAACTGTAAGTAAAGCGGCCAAACGCGTGAATAAAATTAAGAATTGTTAGTAAGTAATCATTCAAATTTTTTTTTCTCGTTTTTGAAAAAGGAGGATGTCATATTATCATGTAAGCAGTGAAGGTAGATTTAGATTAATGCATGTAGGGTAGAAAGAGAAAAATAATAAACAGCAGTCATGGCTTAAGCGTTGTGTTTGATTGTCGTGTTCCTAATACCTTAACACCTACCTCCCAGAGACGTAAAGTGGGGGTGATTTTTTTTTCTCATCCAACCCTATATTGTGGGATATCGTTGGATAGGTCTTTTAAAACCATTAGGGGGTTGCTAAGACGATTTTTCGATTCAGTGATTTGTTTGCGAAATATTCAACTTTAAAGTGCAAATTTTCATAAAAATCGAGCGTCCCATTCCTCTAAAATCTAAACCGGTGGGTGGTAAAATTTGAAAAAAATCAGGATGGTAGTAAGTATATCACACTTTCAAGGAAAACTATAATGGCTAAGTTTGTTTGAGAATTATTAGTAGTTTAAGAGTAAATAGCAGCCTAAGGTATAAAATATACCTAAACTTGGAAGATTCCGTATAAAATACGAAATCCTTAGAAAAATATTGCTAAATTTTTTCGTGATGGCTACGGAACCCTATTTTGGGCGTGTCCGACACGCTCTTGGCCGGTTTTTTTTTTAAATTTATATTTAACGCAGATTTAGGATAGGACCCTTTAGCCATGGATTGCCATGCCACATATTATTCTTTTATATTATTACCCCCTTATTCATAAACGACAATCAAACCTATTTTAGTTAAAATGCCGCTAAAATTCGTTTGTCCTTATCTGTCACTTCGACATTTGTATTTGTTAGAAAGGGACAAAGCATTTGTTAGTTAACATAGGCTTGTTAAGTTTTATGAATAAGGGGGATAGAGTTTTGCTTTGCTTAGGGTTTCCCGACATTTATTTCGCCGAGCCTCCCCAAACCAAAAATAATACAGTAACTGTTAATTTACCTACTCTACCTACTACCTACCTATTTTATCTTAGGAAATGCAAACATACCTAATACGCCCCCTCTGACGTCTCTACGCCCCCCTAGGGGGGCGTGCCCCCTTGGTTGGGAAGTCCTGGTTACAACAAGATGTGTTTCAATATTATATTGCAAAGTTATGGTTTACTTTACTTAAATAATTTATTGAATCAGGCGTTACTTTGCGGAGGTCCATATCAATGAACTAAAATAATTTCCTTGCTCACCCGCGACCTTATGATAGCTAAGCTTATGCGAAATATGCGTGTTCATGCAGTTCCTCCACCTCCACACTGTAAGAACACACACAAATCACACAAACCCATCTATCACCAAATCAATGGTCAATAGTTTGGTTCAGAGGAAGCAGGCACGGATAGTGAATAGCATGCTTTACGCCGTGTTACCATCGCAGTCTTCTAACAAATATAGGTGTAGCATTTCATACGTTGGTCGTTTGTCTGATAGAATTTGTGGTATTTTAAAATCAAACAATGTTAACGTAGCCTTTAAGACTAACAACTCTTTGTACTCTAAACTTTGTAACCACAAAGAGAAGGTAGATAAAGGAACTAGATCGGGTGTATACAAGCTCACTTGTAATGACTGCAGTAAGGTATATGTTGGACAGACAGGACGCAGTTTTAATGCTAGATTTAAAGAGCATGTTTCGGCATATAGGAATGAGCATCCTGATAAGTCGAATTTTGCCAAACATTTGTTGGAACTAAATCATTCTTTATCGGACTCAGATTCGTATGAAGTGTTACATTATTGTGGCAAGGGGTTTCGTCTCGATGTTTTAGAATGCATGGAGATAATTAGATACAACAGTGTGGGGTCTATTATTAATGAGCAGGTAAATTTAGTTTCATCTCCCTTGCTACGGCTTGGATCTAATTTCAGCAATGGTAGTTAATAAAACATGCCTTGACAGTAAATAAATAAAAATCAAGGTAGTTTTGAAGGACGGTTAAAAAAATTATTAATAATTTGTGGGTAGTTTTGTTTCGTTTCATAAAACGTATGTGGGTACTTGGGGAGTTACAGTGACAAGTTAAAACGGTGGTTGTGGTTCGTTAGTCTAACAACTGGTAGCATGGTGTATGGTTGTGTCACTCTGAAGATGAGCTCTGTTTGAGTTCGAAACGCGTCAGTGTAGTGTGGTGGTGGTGATAGATGGGTTTGTGTGATTTGTGTGTGTTCTTACAGTGTGGAGGTGGAGGAACTGCATGAACACGCATATTTTGCATAAGCTTAGCTATCGTAAGGTCGCGGGTGAGCAAGGAAATTATTTTAGTTCATTTACTTTACTTAGGTTCTTACTTTTTTAATTAAATCGAAATTTGTTAATTAGTATAAACAAACTTAAAAATGACTATACCTTGACAAGTTCGTATGTGACACTCGGTAGAACCATGTCTCAGGGAGCCTCTGCTGCCTTTATTAATTTTTTTTGACTACACAGGGTCCTACCATGTCCTAAATATTGTTACATACGAATTTTTTTTTGACAAGTGCCTTTATCGAGATTTTTTTTGACAAGTGCGACAAATGCTGATTGCAACTGCAACAGTCACGAACATGTCAAGGTATATTTCATTATCATAATGTAATTTTACTTTTCAGAACTGCTACCCAGTTGCAGAGAGGACCTTGTCTAAAGCTTATTTTTTCATTTGTGGACGATGATGATGATGATGATGATGAACTAACCTTCAACATAAATAACTTGGCTGAGGTGCGTTTCAAATTTAATTTCCAAAGTACTGATATCATTCTCAGCGTATCATCCAAAAGACATGAAACAGCGCCAACAACATTGCTTCACAATGTCCATATAATTATATCATGCGTCCAGCTTCAATGTTCAAAACAGTTTCCATGTGGTGACAAATGGACGTCATGGAAAAGAATGGGTATATTATCCAAAAGCGCTATAGAAGAGACAACAACAAAACCAGTGAAGATTACTTTGATAGTGAGTAAGCACAAAATTATTACATTTGAGAATCTATACGGAGAGACAGACTTCTGTGACTTCTATTTGAAGGCAGTTGATAGCGATGCTACTGTACCTGTTCACAAAGCTTGCATAAGTCTTCATAGTGATGTTATCAAACGGATGCTCCAAGGTGAATGGAAGGAAAATAAAAATGACTGCATAGAAATTGAGGGAACGACTTTTCAAACTCTTGAGCATTTAAAGAAATACATTTATCTGGGCATTCTGCCCAATGATGGGTTGCTGCTGCGCTCGCTGTTATTGCTCGCCAAATGCTACATGATCAATAATCTAGTGGCAGAATGCCTAATGAGGTTGTCACTAACTGTCGAACCTGAGGACTTGTATTCACTGCAGGAATTTGCTGTAGACAATAAAATTCCGGAGTTAGTACAAGCTATTGTACAGATTACCTCAGACGAAACTGTTCAAATTGCCTATCAAATGGAAAATGACAAGAATGGTGACAAGACGCAAAGTACCTCGCATTAGATGCAAATAACAAAAAAAAGTAAGGAGCGATTTTATTCCGATTTCCGTCTGAAGGATTTCATACCTTATTGTTAAAATGTATGTATGAAGGAATAAGCCTTGTTACTCGTACAGGTTTATTTTTTATGAATGACATAGGATTAGCTAGATTATGGTGACAAGACGCAAAGTACCTCGCATTAGATGTCAGTAACAAAAAAAAGGAGCGATTTTATTCCGATTTCCGTCTGAAGGATTTCATACCTTATTGTTAAAATGTATGTATGAAGGAATAAGCCTTGTTACTCGTATAGGTTTATTTTTTATATTTTATGAATGACATAGGATTAGGTACACTGAGCATGGTCTGGCACTTGTTCAGTTTTCTTAACTAAGTAGGTATCTAATCTAACGTTAACTTACATTGTTCTTATATTATAATATAAACTTATAAATAAAAGACTTCTTAATTATATTTTTTTAATTATTGCTAATCCTACTTATATTCTACTTATGCTACTAATATTATGAATTCGAAAGTTTGTATTTGTCTGCATGTTTGTTGCTGGACGGATGTTGGATGAAATTTAGTATGTATAATGTAGATAGCTGGAGATCTGGAATAACAAATACCTAATGCTACTTTTCATCCCGATATTCCTATGGTATTGGCATATTCTGTGGTATTGGGATAAAATCAACCGCTATATCATGACATTCGGCACAGTTGTTTGTAAATGAACTAAAAGAATTTCTTTGCTCACCCGCGACCTAATAGCTTACAGCGCTTTAAGGTGGCGGGTGAGCAAAGAAATTCTTTTAGTTCATTGATATGGACCTCCGCAAAGTAACGCCTGATTCAATAAATTACAGTTGTTTGTAGTGCAGCATCAATGAAGCCAACGGTGTAATGTTTGGGTATCTCCACGGGATTTTTTCTCTCGCTCATTGTTTCTATACGCGATAGCAACACGATTGAATCCGGGATACGGAAATTCGCCGAAAAACGAAGCTCACCGACATAGGTCGAAGAATACCCAAGCACAATAACTAATAACCCAAGTTACAAGTGGAAAATGGCGGGCCAAGGCCACATCGCTCGAAGAAGAAGAATATGAAGAGTCCTCGAGTGGCGACCACGAACTTGAAAGGTGGGCGTGGGCAGGCTTTCCATTGGGTGGACTCATGACATCGTGAGAGTTGCGGGCAACGACTGGCGAGTTGTTCAGTGTGGCGTTCTAAGGACCTTCCTTTGTTCAGCAGTGGACGTCTTCCGGCTGATGATGATGGTTTATTTATTTATTTCAATGCTACTAAAAATGTAATTATACAATAGCCTAGAATAGCCTATTGTGGAGTCATGACCAGTATAATTTTCACTTGCATCGTATTTAGATGTCTATAAGGTTGAAAGTAAAACCACGATTAATAGACAAAACGTTTATTTATTATTATTATGTTTTAGTTCTATTATTAAGGCTCCGTGTTGTTACATATTCATTCGCTAGTGAAGCCTTATCCATCGAGACTCTTACTTCACACTAAAATATTCAAAACAATAACACTGGGGTTTATGTACAATAACAAAAAATAAATTCGTTAACATTAAATGCATTTAGTACAGTATCATTAATTTTTATAATTATTAAAATAATTTATTGAGGAAATACAAAAAGACTCCAAATAACCAATCATAATTTATTGAGGAATCTGAGCATGATCCTTAGCTTAATGAGAACCAGATAAAGAATACATAAGAGTTTTAGTATTTCCGTTCAGTATCGACAGCCATTGTTTTTTTGGTCCTTCTACATTCATGCGTGCCCGTTTTTAGATTCCGAGGTTTTAGTAGTAAATAAAGTAAATACGGCCACAGTCACCAGCACCAGTAACACAACAAAACAAAATTGCATAAAATATGTACGACTCTATTTCTAGGGCTGATAGGACATGTCATATTTTTGCACGCTCTGCCTAGCCGGTTATAAAATTCAGCCAATGCAGGCGATACTCACCAATGAAATGTTAAGACAATCTTTTGTGAAATATCTTCCGAAACCCAACATAATATGACCAACTAATTTCGTTACAGACAGAGGGAAAATCAATATAGCGCAGAAGTACCGTTTGTGGCCACTGTACCGTTTATGGCCATTTATTGTTTAAAAATACATTTGAAATAAATTTATAGTAATAAAACATTACAAACTTTGAAAACTCACTAAAGATATCGTTTTAATACTATAACTTTTTATACACATATTATTTCAAATGCTAACTGTCCAAAAACGGTGCTGAGGTTGATAAAAACGGTACTTCTACCCTAGGCTTTAGGCTTACGCTAGCAGACGCGGTTTACACGGAGCTGGTGGACGGCTACTGAAAAATAGTATGAACAGCGCTAACTGCGCACGTCGCGTGCATAAGATTGTATGCACCTGTGCCCTTAGTGTAAGTTTTCGGTTACAAAATACGTCTCGATCGCGTTCGCGTATAATCTCAATCTTTATGGAAACACGAACATCGCAAACGTTCCGCTAGAGGCGCTGTTCGTGTTTCCATACAAATTGAGATTTTAACTTGAACGCGATTGAGACGTATTCTGTAACCGAAAACTTACACTAAGGGTACTGCGCTCGCAGGCGTGCGCCCGGAAGTACACCCGGCCAGCTAGCGTAGGTATAATAAGTTCTGCGGTGAAACTATCAACAATAAGTAAATAAAGAAGGCGAAGAGAAACAGGGGGGCTACGACGAAATTTGAAAAGCGTTGTTCGTATCGTATCGTAACGTCCCTTTCACTCTCGCATTAAATCATGTTAGCGTAAGCGGGAAGTTTAACTTTGCACTTCGTAGTATAGGACCAGAGTTCAAAAGCAATTCTCGCATCACAAGTTCATTTTGAAAAATCAACGTTTTCAATGAAATTTGGCACAGAATTTGAACAGAAATAACTTGGATATACCTACTGATGACCAAGCTTCAAACTTTACCAACGCGAAATATATATATTTATTTATACCTATTTATTATGAGAGGGAGGAAAACGAGCATGCGGGTCATCTGATAGGAAATTATCCCCACCGCCCATGAGTACCAACTACTCAAGGAGTCGTTGGTATGTTACCGGACTAAGTATATTGCCCTTTTCTTGAAAGCCCCAAAGAAACAATAGACAAACAAAAGAAATCAAAATAATGTTTACTCTGTTACATTGTCACAGGCCCGTAATTCCCGTGAACTTTATTATGTAGGTACAGTGGCGAAATAAAAAGGTTGACAAGTTTCCAAATAAATTCGTTTACATGTTGCAAGCACATGTTACCTTTTTTTTAGGGTTCCGGAGCCAAAATGGCAAAAACGGAACCCTTATAGTTTCGCCATGTCCGTCTGTCTGTATGTCCTTCCGTCCGCTGCTTTGCTCAGGGACTATCAATGCTAGAAAGCTGTAATTTTGCACGGATATATATGTAAACTATGCCGACAAAATGGTACAATAAAAAACAAAAAAAAATTTTTTTAGGGCACCTCCCATAGACGTAGTGGGGGTGATTTTTTTTCTCATCCAACCATATAATGTGGGGTATCGTTGGATAGGTCTTTTAAAACTATTAGGGGTTTGCTAAGACTATTTTTCCATTCATTGATTTTTTGCGAAATATTCAACTTTAAAGTGCAAATTTTCATTTAAAAAAAAATAACGAGCGTCCCCCCCCCCCCTCTAAAAACTAAACCGGTGGGTGGAAAAATTTGAAAAAAATCAGGATGGTAGTAAGTATATCAAACTCTCAAGGAAAACTATAACGGCTAAGTTTGCTTGAGAATTATTATTCATTTTACTCTCAAATAGCAGACTAAGGTAAAATATACCTAAACTTGGAAGATTATTATTATTATTATAAAATACGAAATCCTTAGAAAAATATTACTTATTTTTTTCGTAATGGCTACGGAACCCTATTTTGGGCGTGTCCGACACGCTCTTGGCCGGTTTTTAATGACATGACGGAATATGTCATACTCGGTTGATAAAGCAGTTATACTGAGCAAGCAAAAACAGACCTTAAGGTGGTCAACCTTTTCATTCTGCGACTGTACATTCTATTGCACATTGGGCCGCACGAGGATAGAAAGAGACGGTGAATGTGATCGCGAACGTCAGCGCGTTAGACAGAGGATACGGCCACAGGTCTCTAATGGGGCCTATATTTACACGAGGCTCTGGGCTCAAGCCTAAAAAGTCGTTTTATAGGTCCGCTCTTAGTAGAGCGCATAAGAAAAGGTTAAATATTGTAGATGGCACAAATTGATGTAATTTATCTTAGGCACTAAACTTTCTTACAGTAAGTCATACATAGCATAAAAATATTTGTTAGGTACACATGTACCTACTGGATAGAATTTGGTTTAGAATTTTGTAGTTAGGAGAGAAAAGTCATAGGTAATATAAATAATGAACAGTTATTTTGTTACATATTTTTAAGATTACCTACATTATGTATTTATTCACATCATAACTTTAGTCATTATATTTTTTAAACTTTCACTCATAATTACTAACACACCCGGGACTCAGTCACGCCTTTTATATTTCCATAATTACCTAGACGTTTCGGCCACATTAGGGTCGTTCTCGTGAGTCGTTCAAATCGCCATTCCAGGCGACGAATCGGTACAAAAAATGTTCTTTTTTGTAAACGTTGTATACAGAAAGAACGGTCTCAAAAAGATAGTTAAGGAGTCTTTTGCGTCGAAGGCCTTTACCTATTATTAAACTTACGCGGTTAAAAACATAGTGTCAAATCTCATTTCCCTCCCGTTCCAAATTACGTGCTGATAAATTGTTCGATGTATTTAAGCACTTTTAAAAAGAAAACCTTCCAATTTTTTTAAGCGATCTGATTAACTAACTATTAAGGAATAAATCTGTAAATTTGCACAATTTTAAAACTACTTCATAATAGAAATAATGAAGATTATGATTTTGTCCACCGAAAACTATCATTCCCTTCCGCGATACCAAAACATTAAATAAATCCCAAGTTCTTCCCTGTGTGGCGGTAGTAAGTGCACTGTTCCCGCCCCGCACCGCTTCAGTGTGCCGCCGCATCTAGTCATTGGAGGACATGCGTCCCGCTAGCAAGAAATTCTGGATTTACGTGCACAAAAAGTACTTTGTCACAGTTTGGTCTTCATTACTTTCCAGCGTTTTATGCAATAAGTACTATTTTTATTTTTTGTTTAATTTCAAATTAAAATGCTTTGTGATTACTTATTTAATGATATAAATATAAAATGTTCAAACTACATTTGGAATTTATTAATCGAGAAAAACGGCCGATATCTCATTCCTCTCCATAGCATTACCATCCTAACCCTCCAAATTTTTGCTGGATGGTAATGAGCATGTTTGGAGGGTAGTGATTGTTCCAAGTAACATTTGTTTTTATAGTTCTGGTAAAGCCTATTTTAATGAAAACCTATTTTAATTATAAAGATATGTTGTTTAATAGTTATAAAAATGTAGTATTTCTTTTAGATCAGCATAATGGCTAACACAAAAAGCTAACTAGGGAAGAAATTTTAGCAAAAGACAGATTACGGATAAAACAAGAATATATAAAGATAAAAAGTGATCCCGAACTACATATACTTCAAAAAAAAGGAAAGAAGAAGGTACATCCTGAAAAAAAAAACAGAGTATTAACCCTTTATAAGGCCCCATTTATTGGAACATACTATCACAGAATCAAAAGCAGCTATCGAATACATACCTACCAAGCAAAGGATGTTTTTAAAGCTAGTAGTATTTTCAATAATAACAATGAATATTGTAACTTATTACTAAAAGAATAATGTAGAATTTCCAAATCAATGCATGTGGTCGCTGAATCGTCTCTGCCTTAAAGATATGACTATCAGAGCACAAAAAGAACAAAGACGAAGATGGCGTCAACAAAAGTCGTAAACATTCGAACAAAAAAAGGAGCAGCATAAAATACAACTAATTTTGTTGGAAAACTCACCACCAACCACACCACTTGCTACTGACAACGAAGACAATAATCAGGTCGCACCAGCACTTGTGCCAGATGGGGACCCTTTAGCACAAAATCCCGCGTGCGTGATAGAAGAAAAATGCGTGGCATACGTAAAGAATCCACTTTAGTCAGAAAAGTTTCGCTATAAACCATGAAAGTAATCAAAAACTTAAAAGAAGAAGTAAGAAAATTACAAAAAGAAAGAGATATTTAAGAAAGTGAACCCAAAATTAGACTTACAAGAGAAGAACGTAACAATAACAATAGAAGATAGGTAGCGTGGAAAAAAGTTAACGTATGAATAAAAGTCATTTTTTTTATTCGACTGGATGGCAAACGAGCAAATGGGTCTCCTGATGGTAAGAGATCACCACCGCCATAAACATCTGCAACACCATGGGTATTGCAGACGCGTTGCCACCTAGAGACCTAAGATGGGATACCTCACGTGCCAGTATATTTCACCGGCTATCTACTCTCCACGCCTAAACACAACAGTGCAAGCACTGCTGTTCACGGCAGAATTAGCGAGCAAGATGGCGGTTCTTGAACTTTTTCTTCTGGCATGTGGTAGGACCTTGAGGACCTTGTGCAGCTTTTATTTGATGAAATTGTTTCAAGAAAAATACAACAAAAATATTGCAGCTCTAAACAAAACAGAAAAAATATCATTTGTAGAAGAAATATTGTAAGTGACAATCGAGATTGAAAAGATATAGATATCATTTTGATCTGTATGTATGTATATACCTAGTCGTGTAAGAAGAACCTCTAATAGAGGTAATGGTTAGTAGGTCCTTACAATACCGGCTATTTTGTGTGTGATTTTTTATAATAATTTGAAAGAAACTTTCATTTTTAATAACGAACTGATAAATAGTACAGTCAGGGCAAAGATATCGACCACGGCCAAAGTTGCAAATTATGTATACACGGCCTTAATGTTAAGTGATAAAAAGTCGTGTATACATATTTTTGTAACTTTGGCCGTGTCGATATGCCCTTGACTGTACTATTAAAAACAAGTTTTATCTTTATAAAACTCACTTCACACTAACTAGCTAGTTTTTATATGTATAAATATCTCTATACAATTAAATCATTAAAATTATTACGGAAAATGTCATTACTTTCCATGTAATACTCACTTACCATCTAGCATATTTCATTATTTTGTAATAAATCTCATTACCTTCTAACGCACTCATTGCCATCCTGTCATATTTCATTTCCATCCGAGCCTTCATTACTTTCCTTCAAAAAAATCTTAAATCATAACCTGTACAATGACGCCTTTACTCATATATTACTCTACGCGGGTATGTGAACCATTTGAAAGTATAAAATTCTCGAAAATCAACAATATTTTGAAAAACAAAAAAATGTCTGTATTTGAACGACTCGCGAGAACGACCCATTAACGCTGTGATTACAATGGTACAGTGCTCCTTTACATTATAAAATAAGTTAAGTATCTTAAAATTCATAATCGCAATCATAAGACTAGTTATTACAGTATAAGGAGTCGATGTAATGTTGTTGCTAGAAATGAAATACAAAAGTATACTCAGTCTTTTAGATTTTAGAAGGAAGAACACAGATTTTTAATCATCAATAAAGTAAATCATCAATAGGACACAAAGTACTGCCAACAGATAGTAAAAAAAAAATATACGAACTACTTTACAGACAATTCTGTATGTACCTAGTGGATAATCTCTAGAACCGCAGAACTGATTATCAAAAAAACCATATTTACTATTCTTGATTAACATAGGCTGATACAATTTGAATCTAAATAGCGGTGAGAGAAGATCCAACCTTAACAGGTTAAATAGCCTTAAAGCTTTAACCTAATTGAGAATTATTTTATATAGCCCAACAATATTATATGATTTGGCAACATTCATGATTAATGTAGTAGAACTATTAATTTAATATTAAGGACACAAAATATATTTGAAAAAATATCAATCTACTCTACACACATTTTGTAGCTGAAAAACTATTTTTATATACAATATTTACATCTTAGCATAGTATTTTGTAAATCAACCTAGTGTATTTGAAAAAGGTTGCATTGGAGCGTTGACTTACATCTATTTGGTTCCTTTATTATCTCTCTGCAAGATAACTTTAATGCTTTTAGCGTTAAGACCCATTTCAATGTTAAAATGTACCAAATCTATGTTTCAGTCAGTCTCCAGATTTGTGCACTCGTCTAATTAATGCGTCACTTATTTTTCCACAAAACGACGTTGTAGCCTAAGGTTAAGAATCTGGAGAGTGGTCGGTAATTATCCAGATTTGTAGGCTTATGATCGTAAAACACACTACAGAATCGTACTTTTGTCTTGTAATAACAATTTTCTAATAAATAGTACACATTTCCTATGTGTGCACTTATCAAAAACGTACATTTTCCCGAAACGGGGAATGGATGAAAAATTTAGAAACGCTTGGTAACTTTTTATATCAATAAATCAATAGGAATAACGTTTCTAATTAACAGAACAAAAATATCAGATTTTTAAGTAGCATCAATTAATTTAAAAAACCGACCAAGAGCGTGCCGGACACGCCTAAAATAGGGTTCCATAGCCATTACGAAAACATTAAGTAATATTTTTCTAAGGATTTCGTATTTTATACGGAATCTTCCAAGTTTAGGTATATTTTATACCTTAGGCTGCTATTTACTCATAAAGTACTAATAATTGTAAAGCAAACTTGGCCGCTATAGTTTTCCTTGAAAGTTTGATATACTTACTAGCATCCTGAATTTTTTCAAATTTTTCTACTCATCGGTTTAGATTTTAGAGGGGGGGGGGGACGACGCTCGATTTTAATGATAATTTGCACTTTAAAGTTGAATATTTCGCAAACACATCACTAAATCGAAAAATCGTCTTAGAAATCCCCTAATGGTTTTCAAAGACCTATCCAACGATACCCCACACTATAGGGTTGGATGTAGGGCGTGCAAAACCGGAAGGTTTTCAAAACCGGTTTTGAATTGCGGTTTTGAGAGCCCAAAACCGGAAACCGGTTTTTTCCCCGGTTTTGGCAATGTTTTTAAATATTTTTTTTATTATGGTAGTAATGGTAGAATTTGAACAATTAAATCATATTCTTAGATAGTTTATATACCCACAATAAAACATAATTATTACAATTACAATATTAGTTTAGATTTATTACAATCTTTCCATTATAATCAGAACATTAAAAAACGTTAAGCATTATTATTTTCAATTACTTTCTTTACTTTAATCTATAATGAAATAACTACCTACCGATTAATTCGTTTAAGTTTGTAGACGTATATCTATTTTAATTGAAAATAATAATGCTTAAAATACGCAGACAGACACATTTTAAGTAGGTTTAAATAAATCGAGGATATTCTGGCAGAACCGGATAAGTGCACAATATTATTTTTTATACGGTTTTGCTAGATAAATAAAGCAGAAAACATTGAGTATGCCTGTATATGTAACTTTAAAAAGAAATTGCACTTATTCTGTTTTTCCAGAATACCCTCGAAATAGGTAAGATTATCGATTACATTTATTTGCACATATCTAAGCCATACCACATATAAGTAATTTTAATGTCATTGGTAGCACTTATAGTACTACTAGCTTTTGCCCGCGGCTTCGCCCGCGTGGTATTCGGTTATCACGCTGTTCCCTCGGGAACTGTGCATTTTTCCGAGATAAAAAATAGCCTATGTCACTCTCAGGCCCATAAACTATCTCTATGCCAAAAATCACGTCGATCCATCGCTCCGTTACGGCGTGAAAGGCGGACAAACACACAAACATACAAACACTCTTTCGCATTTATAATATTAGTATCGATAGGGTTTTGCAATAGTCAGCCCTGTGTATCTTACGCACACATTGACGCGTGTACAGACGTCGTCGTGCCTATGTAGATTCAAGAACGCGTATTTTGTACGGCGTGGCCTGGCCATCCTGTGGTTGCGGGTGCATGCGAGGGTTACGGGCGGAGGTAGGAGTGTAAGTAGTATAGATAGGTTGCGTTCGGATTTCGGATATTATTCGATGACTCAAAATAAAATATTTCTTAGAGCGTTCGAAAAAAGTTGATTTAAATCAAAATACACGTCACCAATAACAGAAAAACCGGAGGTGACTCCGGTTTTGTGTTTCAAAACCGGTTTTGAAAAATCGGTAAATATTGTCCGGTTTCCGGTTTTCAGCAAAACCGGAAAACCGGTTTTGCACGCCCTATGGATGAGAAAAAAAAATCACCCCCACTTTACGTCTATGGGAGGTACCCTAAAAATGTTTTTTTTTTTAACTTTTAATTGTACCATTTTGTCGGCATAGTTTACCTATATATCCGTGCAAAATTATAGCTTTCTAGCATTGATAGTCTCTGAGCAAAGCCGCGGACGGACAGACAGACATGGCGAAACTATAAGGGTTCCGTTTTTGCCATTTTGGCTCCGGAACCCTAAAAATGAAAGAGTTTTCTTTACCGCCAAATTACGTCTCAGTCTGGTCGGTTACGGGTTGTTCCATAGTCCAGAATAAAAAACATTAAAAAAGAATGTATGTTATGTACCTATCTGACTCGATCGTTTTGACAGGTGACACTTTACCGGGCCGAATAATACTGACATGGAAATACCGACCCTGTTTTTCATGTACACGCCCATAGAAACTGACATGAGCTTCTGTTAATTGGAAAGGTTATTCCTATCGATAAAAACAGTTCCAAGGGTTTATAAAATTTTCATCCATTGACCATTCCCCCATTGCACATACTTTCCGGAAATGCAGTTTACCTGAAAACATCACAGATATTTTGAAGAAAACCAAAAAAAGTGGTGAATTTTCATATGGAAAAGTGTTCTGGGAAAATACACATACATAACTTCTTTGAAGACAGCAAGCAACTCTTCCAAAAAAATGCATCTTTTGAGAAAATTTGTGTTGATTAAGTAACACGTTAATTAGACAGAGCACCAATCTGGGGAATGAACGGCTTTTAAGGATTAGAACAATACTATTTATTACTTTTATAAAAACACGAAACTTATGATTAAGGTCCATGTGGTTTTTATTTCTTGACGATATTAGTATCAAACAACGACATCTATGCACCTTACGGCACTAGACTGGCTGTTTGGAACAAAACGCGCGGCGCATCAATCATCAATATTACTTTGACACAACCGCTGTCACGGACGTCATCAGACTATATTGAACTGTTCACAAAACTGCGCTGTGAACTGTTTTTGTGCGCCGTTTTGATGTAAGAAACATGCAGTCTAGTACATTGATGTCAATGGTATCAAAGCACAAAAGTGACATGTCACCTAATTGAATATTCAAATTCAACTGATTGTTATCCTTTATGACGCTAAAATCACATCTTTAGTTATCATCTCATATCTTTGTTCAATCATTTATATGTTAGGTACCATAGTACTACCTACAGAAAGCCTAGCTTTTGTGACTATATAAATTACAAATGAATCATGACTGTCATATTTTCGTCATAGACACATTTTATTATTTTTAAAGAATGCTGACTCATGCACTCGTTTGTTTTCCGAAGAAGAAACTAACTAGGCAATTCAGGGTGACACTCGCTGGCCCGGATAACACCGACATCCCGGTATTATGAATTTAAATTACCTCACCACAATGTGTCAATATTTTTTTTAACAGTCTACATGCTCTCATGTCCTTGGAAAAGTTGAGCTTTTAATCTCACAGCTTTCATACGGAACCAATAATACTGGCTGGCTAAATTATAATAAAACGGGTGACTGAAGAACTAAATCATTCGTAAATTTACTTCATCGATTTGTTTTTTTACGGCGCGGGCTGTTCAGCCAGCCGTTGTTTTTTTTTTAATTATTCGTTGGCCGTGGAAAGTGAACATCGAGACGCCTTGTTAGAGCCCAAACAGTTTACATACCGTCTGAAAGTTTTGGAACGACGCCAGGAACAAAATGGTTAATACTGGATGAAGGAAAACATTGTTTTTAAAAATGGGAAACATTCACGACAACATGTTGATCGACCGGTCTAGTCACACATGTTCATGTAAAATTGAGGCGCCGTAGACAACGCACCATAAAAATATTTTTCTTTTGTTTCGTGTACTTATGCAACCTTCCTAGAGCAATGTTTTAGATCATGTACAGACAAGTGCAAAAATATGTATCTAATCGAACCACACAAAAATATGTTACCACGGCCTTATGGTACATATTTTTGAAGGGTTAGATAAGCTCATATTTTTGCACTCGACTGTACCTAGCTAATAGTCACAATCTTAGGGTGTTGAATCCACATTTACTATTTTAGCGTATCCTATCGCACCGCGTAGCACCGACTAGTGCCACGTAATGATTGTTCGTTTAAATAAAACTAAATATCGTGTGATAAAATTATTGACACCAATTGACCTAGTCCCAAATAAAGCAAAGCTTGTATTATGGATAGGTACAAGGCAACGGAAAAATATTCTTATATAGATGAATACATACTTAAATATATATTAAACGGCCAAGACTTGAGAACAAACATTCTTATTATATGAATAATACGAATGATATAAGTTGACATTTCTACGAACAAATATCTGTCCAGACCGGTAATCGAACCCGGGGACCTCAAGCTTCACAGTCAGGGTTTTACAGGGTACAGGACACGGGTACCTACTAGCTATCCTGTCGTCAAGTTCCGCATCAAGTGCGGGATATCTGACGGATAAACTATTTAAATTAGTCGGTGCTAGTGAGTCTATTTACTGTGTTCAATTTTAAACATAGCCCTTTCTTGTAAATTTTGAAGCGTAAATAATACTAGTACATTCGCACCTGTGAGTGCCTTAACAGGTGAAATATCACTAGATGGCGCTAGTATCGTAAGGTCCGTTTGACGTTACGGTCTTGCTTGTGATTGGCTCATTTAGTTATTCAACCAATCACAAACGTGACGCAAAGCTGTCAAACGAACCTCACGACATCCTCATTTAGGCACTTGTCCCACCGCCGACGATGAGCGAGAAGCGAGTAACTAGAAACGAGTGGGCGAGAAGCTAGCGTAATTTTGTCGCTCGGCTGTAAGCGAATGTTCGAATGCGACGGGCGATTGCTAGCTCCACTCGATCGGGGCGGCCGGCAAGCTAACATCGCTGAGCTAGTTTTATAGCTCAGCGAATTTTATAGCTCTTGTCGCTGCGACGAAAGAGGTGAGAGCGAGTTCTCGCCGACAGTGTGAATAGCCAGCGATCAACTATTAATATATGTGTCTCTTTTACTAACACAGATATTTATATTTTAGAAAATAGTCGATAGCCAATCGTTTCCTCGTCGGGCGGTGAGACAACTGCCTTAACTGTGATTTTACTAACGTAGCCTGAGTTCAGTTTCCAAGCCATAAAAGTTTCAAAGGAAATCTAACATGACATCACGTTTATATAATCCCGTGTAACCAAACTTCTATTCGTACTCGACAAGTTCAACAAAATAAAAAGTCTTAAAAACAAAACACTACCAGTTTATCTAGCCCAGAAATCCCCAAAATTTTTTTTTCTTCATAGACCACTTTTAAACTTTTACTGTTTTCGGTGGACCTCATGCTGCTACATTTATATACACGGTTTCCTCTATTTCTATCATATTGGACCTCTGGCCTCCTGTGGACCCCCTTGGGGTCTACCTGGACCACTGATCTAGCCAGTGGTTCAGTAACCAAAGAACCTTGCAATCTTCGTTTCTGAGTCTGGGCATCAAATTTAATATACTTCACACGCCGACACTGTCACATATATCTCATCTAAATAAGAATGCAATGCAATGGTCAGTTAACGATACCCCTTCGAGACGAACATCGAAACTAGCAACCAAAGAACCACCAAAATTCGCGTTCATATGAAGTCCCTTAGCCTAGAGGTTCCCAAACATCTTCAGTTTGCGGCGCAATTACAGTCTTAGTATTTCCGATTTCGTCACGGCGCACTTACAGCTAGGGAGACTATCTAGTTTAAATAAGCAAAGATGATTTTCACCAGATTAGTAACAGGAGCCCCAGAGCCAGAGCGCCATAGGGCGTCGCGGCGCACATTCTGAGACCCTCTGCCTAAGAGCTGGTTCACTTTTCGGATGTCGGGCCCGGATTTTATACGGATGTTCCAGAGGAAGACCATTTCATATGAAGCTATTCACACTTGCCAGACAGGTTTTTTCTATAGAAATGACTGACATCCGACACCCGACAAGTGGGAACGGCTCTAAATCTAACTTCACAAGCCGATTTAACCTTAACCATAATAAACAGTGGTCAGATTCACGCTGCTACATGACGAGTATCACAAACCGCGATATCCTCGTGTCCATTGTCCCTTAGTCTAATATCACAGGGCGTCACACATAGGTCTCCTGGGAGCCTGGGGGCCGGTCCTAGCTGCAGCTGTCTACGCTCTCGGTGGAGCCCCGCGCCGTGGGCTAGCTGATGGAGGAACTGCTCGAGGACGTGTCCCGGCCCAGTTCCGCGGCCATTATCGCGATCGTCAGCTCTTTGCGCGCCTTCTGGACCACCCACACCATCAGCGTGATGCCGATCAGTATCTGGAAACAGTAATTTTGGTTGTTAAATAGGTTTCCGTTAAAAAAACACAAATATAATAAAAAATTAAAATTAAAACTAATTCCTAGCTTTAGCTTAAATGCAAAATTATTGTGTAAGACTGCTTGTTTCCAAAAAAAAATTGCATTGAAAATTTTTGTTTTGGCTCATCAGTCAAACATCTGGTAGCGTGGTAAACGACTGTTGCTCTGAGGATGAAATCTGGTTGAGTTTGAAAAGTTCTGGAAAGTATTCTGTTTTTTTCTGACATACCGCTTAGCTATTTCAGAATTCACACTGCTCTAAATACGCAGCTCAAAGCAGCTCGCATAAATAAAACTACCCTGGCATTCAAAGTCTAAATAAAAAATAAAAGAACCATCTTCACGTTACTCAGCTGGTTAAAGTACATATTGACGAGAGATAAAGTATCTGCCTAACCTAACCCATAATACAACAATATGACACGATAACGCAGATAGCAGATAAACATATCGTTTTAGAAGTGTCAATATACATATAGTTAGCTATATTTGATTACTGACCTCGAATTTAGGAGATAGCTATATGCGATAAGCTTCATGGAAACAGGTAACCGCGAATATTTTAACTAGAAAATAAACTTTTTCTATTGATTTGAATTCATGGAAACAGGTAGGTAACTGCGAATATTTTAACTAGAAAATAAACTTATTCTATTGATTTGAATTTTTTTTTTTTACAAACTCAGGAAATCGAACCAAAGGAGAGAGCATCCATAATAGAGTAAAGACTGTCCACGATAAAATCCGGGCATGCCTGATCTGGTGTATCTTTGTAATGAATGCTAATTTTCAAGCAGCACTTTTTTGTAATAGTCAGTGGTTATGAAACTACATAATAAAATACAATCACAATTAAATGTTAGAGCGTCTGTGAGTTTTAGCTTTATGTATTTCACTGTGCCTAAATTGCTCTGTACAGCGTTTTTTGATAATCTTCACTCGTTTTCAACTTCAATGCCACAATTGTATTTATATTTTCACACGCTGTTTTACGCTCATTAGAATGTTATATTTCAAAAAAAAAACATGATATTACTGTTTTCTACTTCGGGGTGCCGGGAAAACTTTCTAATCCAAGCAACAAAAGTAGTTTTTATAAGGGGTTTTCTGTCAAAAAGGAAAATTTACCAAAGTTAAAACACTTCCAAACTACCTGAATCTGAAGTCAATTCGAAAAATATTAGATGTCGTGAAAAGACAATGTTAAGCTATAAAGTGGATTGTTCAATTTTAAAAAAATATAAAAACTTTACATAAAAACCTAGAAAAGGCCGTCAGAAGACGCTGTACAAAATAATTTAGGCACAGTCTAATATATAAAGCTAATACTCATGGACGCCCTAACTTTTTATTATGATTATATTTTTATTATGATTATATTTTTATTATCTAGTTTCATAACCACTTATTACTTAAAAAAAGTGCTGCTTGAAAATTAGCATTCATTACAAAGATACACCAGATCAGGCATGCCCGGATTTTATCGTGGACAGTCTTTAAGTACCTGAAGGTGTAGAAATAAAATATCGGCGCTCGCTACTTTCTGCATTTTTTTTTAAATGTTTTCTTACCTCAGAACTCCGTCATTTATGAACCGATTTAAAAAAATGTTTTCGTTCGTCTAGGAATGCTTTCAATTAGGTCCCATAAGCACCAAATCAGGATCTGATGATTGGATCCTAGGAAAATCGAGGGAACTCTTCAAATATTGTAGGAACGCCTATGGTAATTTCGATATATTTAGGAGTAACTCGTGCATTTGCTCTTGAAAATCATCATTTGGTGAAGTGGAACTGATGATGAAGACCAAATTTGACCAATGGAGCGACTACTCAATAACAAGTACTTCACGGGTTGAATTTCAATTACTTTAACGCAGTTGCTACGCTATTTAAGCTCATCGTAATTCATATGGTGAAATGGAACGGGTGATGTGATGAAGCACCAGGACTCCTCAATAATGAACGTCTCTGCATCGGAAAAAGTCATTAAACTATTTAACTTATTCATTTAAACAAATAAAAATGTGTTCAATTTCAGTAAACACGTGAAAAAAATAGTGATAAACAAAAAAAATATAATTTTTATTTGAGAAATTGACACATTTTTATTATAGCTTTCGTTATTTTTTACTTTTTTTTTTTTTGATCTAAATGAATGCTCCTCTTATCCACTCAAAGGTTGACTGATAGAGATCCCTTAAAGGGATGAGTTCGCCTTTGAATATGTATCCCAACAAGGCCTCAACGTTTGTCAATTGTGTTTATTTATTTACTTAAATAAATAAAATAAATATCACGGGACAATTCACACCAATTGACCTAGTCCCAATGTAAGCTTAGCAAAGCTTGTGTTATGGGTACTAAGCAACGGATAAATATAATTATATAGATAAATACATATTAAACACCCAAGACCCGAGAACAAACATTCGTATTTTTCATACAAATATTTGCCCTCACACGGGAATCGAACCCGGGACCTCAAGCTTCGTAGTCATTTTTTCTAACCACTAGGCCATCTGGTCGTCAACCGTACTTATATACAATAAAGAGTTTACATACATACATACATATATTTACGAAACCGACAACTTTAATATTGACAGGTATCGAGTGAAGTTGTCAGCAGATCCAATTAAAATAATATTTGAAACGCAAACTTCACCTTTTCTAGATAAAATCCGCAGTCAGTCAAAAGGTCATTGAAAGACTCAGTGATAAATACCTACGTTATCTTAGCATAAACAAGATTTCCATAAGCTGTTTTTAGCAGCCGACTGAATTGATATTACTTCTGAGAGAAGATTACCATGACGTGAATAACTTAACCAGCTTTGCTAAGTTAAAAAAACCCCGAAATTATCATTCCAAAGTTCAATATCTCAAAAACGGCCGAACCAATTTTATTCCCACTAATATTAAAAATGCGAAAGTTTGTAAGTCTGTTTGTTTGTTACTCCATCACGTCTAAACCGCTGAACCGATTTAAATAAAATTTGGTAGGTATACAGATAGTTTGAGTCTCGGGGAGGGACATAGGATAGTTTTACCAGCTAGAGTCCGTGACGCCTATTTTCTTTTGGGTAGCATTGAAAATAATTGAAATATATATTTAGTTCCTCTTCCATAACAATGAACTAAAAGAATTTCTTCGCTCACCCGCGACCTGATTGGTTTGGTTTTGATATGGATCTCCGCAAAGTAACGCCTGCAGGGCTACTACGAGGCACTTGTCCCACCGCCGACGATGAGCGAGAAGCGAGTAGAGCGAGTAACTAGAACGAGTTTCGAGCAGCGAGAAGCGAGTGTAGTTTTTGTCGCTCGGCTGTAAGCGAGTGTTCGCGTGCGACGGGCGATTACTCGCTCCACTAGACTCGCTCATGCGGGGCGGCCGCCAAGCTGACATCGCTGAGCGAGTATCTATAGCTGAGCGAGTTTTATAGCTCTTGTCGCTGCGACAAAAGTTGTAAGAGCGAGTTCTCGCGACAGTGTGAACAGCCAGCGATCAACTAAAATATATGTCTCTTTTACTTACACAGGATCTTATATCTTCTGTTCGTTCTTGAGCGAAAAAATAGTCGATAGCCAATCGTTTCCTCGCCGGCGGTGAGACAAGTGCCCGAAACTCGAAGTTCGTATCGTACCGTCCCTCTCGCTCTCGTATTAAATAGTATAAGTGTCAGAGGGACCGCACGACACGAACTTCGGGTTTCCAGTTACGTAGTAGCCCTGCTGATTCAATAAATTACATCTTTCATAAGTTTTAACTGCGTAGGAATTAACCCTTACCGCGACCTAACACATGCGGAGTTCTCCTTGGCTTTGCATATTACCACACAATAACCACTTGACACGAACGAAAGTTCAAGGTTCTAACATAATCAACGTCACGTAGCAACCATCACTTTCGCACACCTGCCATGGTTAGCTGAGTTGGAAAGGGAGGACTGCTATGTCACATCCGATACAGCGGAAATTGGTAAATTGGCAATAAGAGGGGAAATTGCTGCGGCGAAGCGTATACAAAACGGCACGAAAGTAGAACCCAAAATCATATTACTCTCTTGCTCACATTTGTCTCAAACGAGCGAGAGGGATATATGATTTTAGGTTCTATTTCCGTGCCGTCTACTATAACTATAACGTGGAGATTCTTGCGACAACAGGATGATAGTAAAAGGGGAAAGGCACGAAATCTTTTTTAGTGTATAAGATCTAAGATACAATAGTTTAACGTTAAGGCCGTTCCCGTACCCAAGTGCATTCAAGAGCAAATGCACAACTTACTTCTAAATATATCGAAATTACCATAGGTGTCCCTAAAATATTTGAAGAGTTCCCTCGATTTCCTTAGGATCCCATCATAAGATCCTAATTTGGTGCTTATGGGACCTAATTGAAAAAAATCCTAGACGAACGAAAAAAACATTTTTTCAAATCGGTTTATAAATGACGGAGTTCTGAGGTAACAAACAAAAAAAATACAACCCAATTGATAACCTCTTTTTTTAAGTCGGTTAAAAATGAATCATAGTATTATATTGTTTACCTACGAGGGATTAATTAAAAAAAAAAAAGAATAATATTTTTAAAGACTGCATTTGATTACAATTTACTGCTTACAAGCAATAAATAAAACAATAATGCCAATAGACGTGTCTGTCAAATTGAAAGTTCGAATTTAGCGACATATTCATTTGATAGGAACTTGTTTAAAAATTGTTAGACCACTTATTTGGCTGATGGTACCTATATTTAACATAGGGTAGTGTGGTGTAGTGTAATATGATTATTTAAAGGTCTCAAAGTGAAGTAATTAGCAACTATCAATATTATTATTTATTTATAATTAGGTAGACAGTTCATTTTCTTTCATCCAAATCAGTTGAGCAGTTTTTTTCGTGATGCAGTAACAAACATCGAAGCATTCACATTTATAATTAGTAGAAGCGTATTAGTAGAAGAGCACAATAAATGTATCAACTGCGGGGTCACCACAGGTTTACAATCAAGCAGTGTGTCCTTGTCGTCACTATTCTGCTCTCATTCACTCATTGACAGTTGTCGCAATGTCTTGTCCTAATTTGCCGACATTATCCAATTACAATGGCCTATTGGCATGCTCTTTTATGGCACGTATTGGAAAAGTTTTTTAACCGACTTCCAAAAAAGGAGGATGTTATTATCTATCATATCAATCAATTCGGTTGTATTTATGAACTGATTTGTTTTTTTTTCTTTGATATGGTTAGGGAACTATTTCTGATATCAAACCACTCTGTAATATAAATACCAGTATGTATCAGTGCAGCCTATGTAATAAATATACTATGTTTTGAGAAGTCATTAAGAATACATTTCAGTACAGAACGTATCATTCTTAATGACTTCTCAGTAATTTAATTCACGACAGTCTAATCTTTTTAATACTGCGAATCATTTTACTATGTTGTAATTATACAACATGCTAAAAATAAAAAATATAGGCGTGTGATCTAAATAGTACGCGTGGCGGGACCTGAGCGTTCGTCTCGCGAACCCCCCGGGGCAGCGCTGCGACGCCCCGGAGCGTCAGAACTCAGAACGCCTTCATCGGGGACCTCCCTCGAAGAACCATTATACATAGCCAAGTGGTTCAACATATGGCCTCTCTTTCAAGCAGAGGGTTTCGGCTACAAACCCAGGCAGGCAAGTTTGAGTTTTTGGAATCACCACGAGATTTACGGTGAAGGAAAACTTTGTAAGGCAACCTACATGCATATACCTGCGAACCACTTCAGTGGTGTGTGTGAAGTACCCAATACACACTGGGATCGCGTGGGTAAAAGCTAAAGCCCCCTCATTATGAGGAGGCCAGGACCCAGCATGCAGGATCGTATATAGGCCAAGATGATGCCACGCGCTCATTTGTCCCCTCATCATGTCAGCCGAAAGACGTCCACTGCTGGACATAGGCCTCCCCCAAGGCTCTCCACTCAGACCGGTCTCGTGCTTTCCGCATCCACCGCGATCCCGCGATCTTAACCAGGTCGTCGCTCCATCTTGTTGGAGGCCTACCGACAGCTCGTCTCCCGGTCCGCGGACGCCATTCGAGAACCTTTTGACCCCATCGGCCATCAGTCCTGCGAGCAATGTGCCCCGCCCATTGCCACTTCAGTTTCGCAATTCTTCGGGCTATGTCGGTTCCTGATTCATTTGTCCCCTATCTTAAGAAAAACCGGCTAAGTGCCAAATGGGCTAGCGCGTATCAAGGGATTTGATTGCGTTGACTTATAAGTTCGATTTTTTGCTGTTAGTAAGGAGTAGCAGACCCGAGTATTTGATATTAATTTCGCAACCCCACCCCACGCGTTGCTAAGAAACAATATCTTGACACACGGCACAGACAACAAAGAGGTCTTGGGGTTTTCTGTTTTTGCTGACTGAGGCACGGAACTAAAACTGCGTCAAGTCTGCAAAATGTCTCACTTGGAAGAAACGCGATGTAGCCGGTGACGTGAGACTCGTGCAGCACGTCGTGCATGGAGCGCAGAGTGGAGCCGAGGTACACGTTGATCAGCTGGGCAGGGAACAGCCCCCACTCGCAGCCGTCGCTCACCTACAATTTACACTAAGCACACTGCTCACTTGGAAGGCGAACACGATGTAGCCGGTGACGTGAGACTCGTGCAGCACGTCGTGCATGGAGCGCAGAGTGGAGCCGAGGTACACGTTGATTAGCTGGGCAGGGAACAGCCCCAGCATGGTCGCCAAGTGATAGCCGCAGCCGCGGACGTCGCTCACCTAGAACAATTTATTCAATTGGGTTGTCTATTCAATTTATTGAACCAGGCGTTACCTCATAATTCTAGAGTCAGAGCCCGCGGCAGCCAGACCATTCTTATAGTAAGTATGCTTGTAGAAGGCTATATATATATAGTTCTAACGCAAGTAAGAACGAACCCCAACTCTGAAATTTGGATAATGAGCGCTTTGGAAAAAATCAGGATTGTTGTAATTTATAAATTTTATTATTTGTTTTCATACTTACCCTGAGCCCTACTTTTAAGCAAAATGTACGCAGTGTGGGGTCAGATTATATTGGTCATCGACATTTACAGACAGACACAAAAAATCAAGATTTTCAGACTTTTCTAGTTGGTTGTGTTATACCAACTTCATACCAAATTTCAAGATTCTGAGTTCACGGGAAGTACCATGTAGGTTTTGATTCCCTTGCGAGTTTCGAAAACTTGCGGGCCGGCCGTTTAGCTGCATCTTTTGATTGCGTTGGCTTAGAAGTTTGATTTTTTCACAGCTGCAAGGGACAGTAAACCATTTAATATAAATTTCAGCTTGATACCACCACGCGTTCCCGAGAAAAAGGGTCTTGACAGACAGACAGACGGACAAAAAGTGATCCTATAAGGGTTCCGTTTTTTCCTTTTGAGGTACGGAACCCTAAAAAATTACATATCTTCTTTGTGACGTATATGGAAATCATGATAATTAACTGACAGCTAACTGCTAAGCTAACTCATTCATTAGTTCCGAATTTGGGGGTAATTTGCCCCGAGCGGGGTAAAATAGTAGTTCGTCAGGGTCGGGGGTGAAAAATAAGACGTCATCAGCCATAATAGGCACAAACGCGACGGAAACGTCTTGTTTTTAAAAACCTGTTTATAAAAGAGATGAATGAGATAATTTCCCAAAGTCACCACACCACGAGTTAAGTGATAGGCGCGGAGACGAGCGGAGTGGAGAGGAGACGTGTAAGGATCGACCAATAATGAGGCGGAGACGAGATGTGCATTCAACTAATATGATTGGTCGACCCCTACACGTCTCCTCTTCACGCACGGGCCCGCGTGGGAACTATGGTCCAAGCCCTCTCATTTTAAGAGGAGACTTGCCCAGCAGTGGGACGTATAGGCCCAGATGTGATGTAGTTTAGATTTGGATGAAAATACAAGTACAATCAAGAAAAAGTAAAGCATGGTTTTTTTAAAATATAAATATAGCGTTAACAGCAATCGACGATAACGAACGAGCAGGGTAGGTACGTTAATAAGGTGTATTATTTTTAAAGCCTACAATTGTGCTTGGCACGCCATCACGCGAACCTAGCTTGTTTGTTGGTTATATATAAGTATGCAGAAAGTACTAAAGCGCAAGCTGAACTATTATAGAAATATTATAAGAGCTAACTTAGTTTTATTTTTGTTTCATTCCATAAGAACGTTACTATTCGTACCTGTACTTAATAAACCTACTTAAGTAAGAGCCCTACACGGCGTCAAGTTCTGCAGGGAAACGCGAAACTCGAAATTCGTGTCGTGCGGTCCTTCTGACACTTATACTATTTATACGAGAGCGAGAGAGATGGTACGATACGAACTTCGAGTTACGAGTTTCGTAGTAGCCCTGCTGTAGGTTCTACTAACTATCGGAGCCTGTAAAACCGGATAGTATATTCACGTGGCCGCCCGGTTTTATAAGATCCTGTTTTTGACGCGTCCCCGCCCCCCTCCGACTCGCCGGATCTACTTTTTGCAGGATTCTTGATCCAAACTTGTGTGAATGCAAGTATTGAAATACTGTTGCCACTAAATCGGACCCGGCATTTTAACGAAGGACCGGACCGATTTGTAGTCGCAAAATCGGATGACACATTTTGTAGGATCCGTTTTATTGCCGGATTCTGCAAACGTATGCTTGTGTGAACGCGTGCATTGAAGTACTGTTGCCACTAAATCTGATCCTACAATAAACAGTTCCTTTCCTACAAAGAATCGGATGTCGCAATCTGTGGAAGTCGCCGTGAACGAGCTCTAACTAAATTAGAAAGTTGAACCCCTACATTGTCATTTCAAAGTTCAATATCTCAAAAGCAAATCATCCATTCACCATTCATCCATTCGTTATTTTCTCAAAGGGCGGGCGGGCAACGCATCCGTAACTAAGTTATGGATTTCCATGGGCGGCGGTGATTGCTTGCCATCAGATGACCAGCCTGCTCGTTTTCTTCCTATCATATATAAAAAAAACGGCCGAGCCGATTTGAATGAAACATAGCTAGGAGCCGCCGCAAAGAAACTCGTTTTCACATTAAAAAAACTGCACCGAATTCGGTCCGTCCGTTTGAGAACTACGACGCCACAAACAGCTATTGACATCAAACTTGTTACACCCGTCTTTTTGCGTCGGGAGTTAAAAGACGATACTTACTGACTCACTGACAGACAGACGGCTGGAGCCAGTCTTTGCTGTTGTTTAGGAAACTTTTAAAATTGACTTTGTGCCTGGCTCTTTTTGCATAACATTACAAAATACGTTTACTAGGACCAAAATAGTCTCAATTAAAATAATGCCCCTGATCTCAAATCATAGCCATCAAAAGTATAAAACAAACAATATATACACAATGTTGAAATTATTAAAATAACCTACCTAACTGACTTTATAGTTAATGTCGAGTTAGTACATTTATAGCATAGTACCAATTACCTAGTATGAGTAGGTTAGGTAAAAATAAAAATTAATTGCCGCATGTATGATTGATCAATGATCATCATCAACAATCATAATATCATTAGATCATTACATGAGTACCCGACTGTTTTGGCAGTTTTTTTCGTGTGTCATATTGTCAGGAGGTACATACGGCAAAAAGTTACGCAAAAAAAAAAGTTTTGAAAAAATCTGCAATCGGGGGTGGTGGCCAGTGGTTTGACCTTGGCCTCTCAAGCAGACGATCGTGGCTTCAAATACGGGCGTGCACTTCTGATTTTTCAAGATTCACGTGCGTAATTAAATTACATTTTGTAATTTACCACGAGATACTCGTACAGCGGAGGAAATCATATTGTGTGATGTTTCCAATCCGCACTGAGCCCGCGTGGGAACTATGGCCCAAACCCTCTCATCCTGGGAGGAGGCCTTTGCCCTGCAATGGGACGTATATAGACTGCAATGATGATGGAACCGGGCTGAACCGGTCGTTAAGTAGTACACATACGCTTTTAAGGCAATACGCTAGTTGTTTATTGGGTTTTTACAAGTTTATTTTTACTTGTCCTGTTTATTGGATCAGATCTTGCAAGTTTGTTTTGGCCCAATTTCAGTGGTTGGATTGACTGTCTGGCATAGTTATGTGTCCGGTACCAAACAATACTCGTAATCAGGTAGTGAAATTCTGGTGGTCTGGCTGGGACGGAAATCATCAACGGTTAATGAAATCAAATGTAATTTGGCACGGAAATGTAGTTTGGTTGACAATGCAAGTAGTAGGTACAGTAAGCAAAAAAAATGCATTTTTTTTTAACAAACATTGCTTTTACTTTTTCTCCCTTAAGAGACAAACCTACTAAAACTGTGACAATATGAGAACGGCACATCAAGTTTTAGGTCCACAACAAAAGCTAGTAGGTATCCTAGATCCACAGCCCAGTTAATATACTATCCTTAATCGGCCCTGATTGATGCAGAGACCAGCCAGACATCGTCAGACAAACATACACGCCGTAATCTTGTTAGCATATATCCGCTATCAGATGCAGATGCGGACTTTGAGTCATAAAACGTAACAAGGTTGTAGAACTAAACACGACTGTTAAACCGTGATATATATTTTAATACAGCGTGTTCTTCTTGATTTCCGTTAACTTCGACAGACGGCACAGTTCATTGATAAAAACTACGTGGTAATTAACTTTTTGGCCAAATTGTTTTTTTTTTTACGAAAAATATTATTTTTTCGTACCTTACATGATATAACTTTAAAGTCATTAGGGCTGGCAAGGCAAACGCATCCGGTTGTTGGCCCTATGAGAAAAGAGAGACTCGTTTTTATAAGGACTCTTATTTAGAAACGTTGCTATAGCAGCAGCGAGCTATGTATATACTAATTAGAAATCTAATCTCGATTAAAATCTATAAACACGCTGGCACGAAGAAATTGCATTTCACGCGATTCGACTTACTATAGAATTCGTTACAAATAAAAGAAAAAATAAACAGTTCGCAGCTGATGACCGTGAAAATAAAGCGGTGGTATCTAACGAGTGGCGAATCGAGTCGTAATCGCACGAAACTGCGATAAAACTGCGAAACCAATCAGAATGGTGTAGTAAGTATTGGAACGTTTCTTCCTTTTATCGCCTTCAATCTGAGTTTTTTGGTGTGGTCTGGTAGAGCCTGTAGCCGCTTGCTGGCTGCAGTACGAATGGGCCGGCTCGACCGGGTTATTACCACACTCCCACAGAGTACCGGCAGTACCGGGGTGAAATAGTAGTTTTGCTACTGCAGGGCGACTACGAAACTCGAAGTTCGTGCCGTGCGGTCCCTCTGACACTTATACTATTTAATACGAGAGCGAGAGGGACGGTACGATACGAACTTCGAGTTTCGTAGTAGCCCTGCTGTGTTTAAGCAACCTGAGATATGTGTGCATAGGAGAAATTGTGTCTAGACTCCTGTCCAGCGGTGGTGTAGGGGTTATAGCACGCAGCACGGATTGCTGAGGACCTGGGTTCGATTCCCAGCTCTGGTCTCTTTTTCTGGTTTTTCTGTGCATCCATGTCTCAGTTTGTATTTTCGATATACTGTGTTTCGTACGGTAAGTGGGAGTTCCGGAGGCCCAACTCCCCTCCCCCTTTAGCCACCCTTTTAGGCCGGCAACGCACGCACAGTCCTAATAATGCTGTAGGTGTCCATGGGCAGCGGTGATCACTTACCATCAGGTGACCCGCATGCTCGTTTGAAAAAAAAAAGTCAGAAATTATTGCCCTTGGCACCCTTGCACTACTACAATATATTTATTTTATTGAAGCAAGCTCTAATAAGCCTGACCATGAAAGTAGGAGTTGGACGGTTACAGTCCAGAAAAAACTTGCTGAAATGTGATTGAGTGGGCAGTCTGGTTGCTTGTTGACGCATAGGAGATTTAATAATTCCCAGGTCTGATGATTCTAATCGTGAACTTGATAATTCTGCTATTCATTCGTTAGTTCACACACAATTTTTTTGTTCTTTGCAAGCCAGTGGCGACATTTGAGAAGATGACTTGGAGACGACTTTGAAACCCTCATTAAAAAAAACAAATGTAAAGTCTTATAAAAAAATAATATGTCGGTGAAAACATCATCTTTTTGGCAGATATTTGTAGCAAATCTTACAAAAGTTTCAGATAAACCGACAATATATAAATATGCCAACATCGCCACGGAATTTGCCACTATCACGTCGTATCTGTCAAGAGAGACTAAGATTAAAGGGATGTTATGTAAAGTTTACGTAGCAACAGTCACAGAATAAGTAATAGTATTTTCATAATCATAATCATGTTTATTTGCGAAAAAATGGTACAGTAAGGTGTTACATTTCGATTAGTTTTATCGAAATGGATTTGGATTTTTTACAGTAGGTACCCTTGTCTGTGACAGGATTTGTCAACAGACGGGACACCGTCAACGTGCCGGGTTTTGGTTGGTGCCGTCCGAAAAGATGACCGTTGGGCCGAAAAGTTCTCAAATGGAGACTGCAGATCCTCAAGCGCCGCGTCGGACGTCCATGGAGGTCTATGGGGGGAGGCCTATGTCCAACACGAACGTCCTACGACTGATATGGCTAATGATGATGGGTCTCCGTCTTCACAATTTTCCATAGCACACACATAGATTGATGTAAAATGAAATCATCCGACGTCTTAAGCATGCCCAGCCTAACTTCCATGATATCAACGTCGTCAAATCTTCCTCATGTTAGTTCGAGCCAGTTCGAGGTTCCTAAAAGTCTAGAAAATACATCTCTCTATCGGCGACTTCCTAATCTCCCAAAGTAAACCTCGCATGCAAGTGACGTAACTGACTAAACTATAACGTAACAGAACATAAACGTAAATTAACCTTGGTTGTTTATGTATGACACGATGTGTACAGAGCGCGGGATCTTCAAAACATCCTGAAATGACAGCGTGACTAAAAAATTTACGTGAGGCATTGAAAATACGAGAGCTTATGGATCATGCGCTGTTGAAATAAGATGCAACTGTTATTCCAACAGGTAAATGTACAAATGTTTCGCTAAAATATGAATAAATGTGACTGGTTAGTTGGATCGAGGCGTGAAGAAAGCGAACTTGGGACGACCGAGTGGACTTAGACTAGTTGGTCCTCCCAGGTACCGCTGTAGGACCTTTTGGATCTCGGGGTCGAAGGCTGGCAAGAGCTGGCCCAAGGTCGTAAAGCATGGCGTAGGCGTGTGGAGGCCAAGACCCACTCCGAGTCACTGCGCCCTGATATTAAGTACGGTTAGTTTTAGTTTGGAGCTACGGCATTGTCATAGAAAATATATAATATATAGGCCACAAAAAACAGATAGTCATTGGAACCGGTTTGATTATTACCAGAGAAACTAAAGTGTGTTAAAAAGTCGATGTTTTGCATTTATCAACTGGACCTTTTAAAATTACTCTGAAATACTTTTATTATTCGTGTTATTTGCGGCAATCATCGAACCAGTTTATTTCCGAGCTCGCTCGAAGCATCGATCCCATCAATTTACGTCCTACACAGGACAAAAATACAGTCGAAACTTTTCACAAAATTTAACGGCAATACTTCTCAACGATATCGAGTTTAGACCTCGTGAGTTTTCAGAAATAGCGTGTAAAAAGTTGGATGTTATTGATGATTTTTAAGTGCCCAAAGCAATGGACAAATTTGCTTCAAGAACACGATTTACGAGTATGCTTGTTTATATATTGGCTCCACGTCTGTTTATTGTATACCTAGCCTATGTAATGTATACGAGACGTAGGTATACACATAGAAATCCACGTTAGGTTGACTTGACCGCGAAAATGAGTACCTAGCTACAGGTGAATGTAAAGTGTGAACTTATGTACTACAAACTTTTATTCCGATTACTGGTACAGTCAAGGACTTTAATTCATGAGCCACCATGAAAACTGTTCAAAGGAAAAGTCATTACGATTTTCATTGTTAATTAATGGGATGTCACTATGACGTATATACTGTGAAATGGTGGCTCATGATTCATTAATTAAAGTCCTAGACCGTACAACATTTTTGAGTGGTTTGAATATATATGTATACACAGATATTTTTGCACTTGATTGTAAATAATAAATAATTGATAACAAGTCGGTTTGCGTAGGTCATTTATACTATGAGCGATATCTCAAAGGTCTCGGAGCAAAAAAATACAAAATACATCAAACCAGGAACGATAGTAATAAAGAGTTATATTAAACGTACTTAACATCACACGTTATTTTTTATTCGACTGGATGAAAAACGAGCAAGTGGGTCTCCTGATGGTAAGAGATCACCACCGTCCATAAACATCTGCAACACCAGGGGTATTGCAAATGCGTTGCCAACCTAGAGGCCTAAGATGGGATACCTCAAGTGCAAGTAATTTCACCGGCTGTCTTACTCTCCACACCGAAACACAACAGTACAAGCACTGCTTGCTGCTTCACGGCAGGATTAGCGAGCAAGATGATGGTAGCAATCCGGGCAGACCTTGCACAAGGTCCTACCACCTGCACACATCGCGGTGGTGATGAAAAAGTGAGTACGATGAAACACTACACGACAAATAATAGATCTAAAGCGGTATCAACTCAAAATAATACGTACACGTACACCATTTTCATTAAATTTCTGAAAGGCTAAATTAACCTCCTGCGGCCCACCATACAACAAAATATGACATCGAAATTTAAAACTTAATGTCTCATAGATAGTTGTTTTTTTTTGTAAATTTGAATGATACAGAGAAAATGACACTATTCCTTTTTCAAAAGATATGTTCTATTGCTAACAATATGTACTAGTATTATCACTTTGAACCCCAGGGGGTTAAAATGCTGTATTATTTTGAAGATGGCCTTTCAATCTAGATATGCGATATTAGTATGAATTTTATACGTCAATGTGAACGGCGACGACCACAGGACTAAAAGAAGTAACAAGAGTAAGTAATAGAAAAGTGACACAAGCGAAAGCGCGCGGTGTCTAACTATATAGCTGAACAGCCAACGTTTTTTATATCCCTGCTCATTCTTCGAAGCGCCAGTAGAGTCAGCTCAAAAAATGGGATAGACATTGTAGAGATCGTACTTAAACAAGGATTACACTACACTGGTAAATTTTCGAAGGAAATGCCAAGGGAAAAAAAACCATTCCTAATGTTCATAGTTCCGTAAGAGAGTATGAACGTATGAGTGCGTATGTCGAAGGTTGGAGAGTTAATCTAGAAACAAAATGACTGAACACAGGGTCAGTGACATTTTATGACACTCAGACGTTGAATCGTAAGGAACAAATTTAAGATTGAATCAACGGATAAGGCGCCGGCAGCGGTTAATGACCGAAAATATCCACAACAGACAATAGACGATTCGAGCTATTCATGGCACTTTACAATTTGTCACGGCTACTGCCTACAAGTAGTAGGTCAATCTAAATTGTCTAACCGCTTACAGGTTACATTATCAGGGACAAAGATGCCTATAATGCAGCGCAACTCGAAATTCGTTCGTTCGGTCCCTCTGACACTTGTACTATTTAATACGAGAGCAAGAGGGACGATACGACACGAACTTAAATCGAGTTTCGAGTTTCGTAGTAGCCCTGCAGGTACGATTGGGCTGTAACTGTAACCAGTTCAATGCAAGCCGGATGCAGAGGCGTTGTCTGCCTAACATTTCGGTTAAATGCAGACATTTCCAACCAGAATTGATTATTTCATCATACTCACCTAATGGCTTTTTGACCGCGATTCCTACTGGGACAACGCCATTTTCTGGTAAAAAGTGTGCAAAATTTAATGTAATTTTTCGCGCGTTGGTACTCCATCCAATCCACATCGAATCACTAGTACGAATGATTAGATCGCTAAATGACTAAATCTTAGTATGACTGAATCGTAACATGAATACATCGCGTAGCTCCGTTTACGACGATGAGCGAAGCGAGGAGTTTAGAAAGATCATACAGTTTGCGAGACTGCTGCAGAATTGGCCGGCGAAGCGCCAGGAACAATAATTTTCGTAATCTTCCAACGAACTTATCGCTTCAGCAATGAACACCAAATGCACGAAAAAACAAATAGGTACGAAACACCTAACAACTGACAAGCGATCATTTATTGGTACCTACATTAAGATATTTTAGGTTTGACTACATTATAGTCTATATAAACCGTATATTGTAAACCTAAAAAAGTAATAAAATATTTTTATATTTTCATATATATTATTACAGGCAAGGCAACACCCTCGATTCGGGGGTGTCCCGAAAAGCCGTGGTGGCCTAGTGGTTTGACCTACGGGCTCTCAAGCAGAGGATCGTGGTTTCAGCCCCGGCTCGCACTTGAGTGTTTCGAAATTAATGTGCGAAATTACATTTGAAATTACCCACGAGCTTTACGGGGTAAACATCGTGAGGAAACCTGCACAAATCTGCGAAGCAATTCAACCCAGATTTTATTTCTAACTCAAGAGGACCATGTCATTGTTACATGTAAACTTGATTTATTTTCCTTCCTTGTATGCTACCAAACTCTGTGCATGAACGTCTTTGAATATTAGTAACAAAATAAAAATCATCCATCAACAAGGAAGGAAACAGTTTACCTCCAGTTGGATCAAGACGCATTTAGGACATAAACGTGTTATTGTAAATACTGATTTAAATTGCAAAATGGCTGCTTCCAACAACTCTTTACAAGATATTGAGGAGCCAAAAGATAAATACGACTTCATATTAGTGCCGCTGTTGTCTTGTGGAATTATGTTGTCTATCCTGACAATCATCTTCGGACTAGTATCGTGGACATTTATACCAAAGTGGCGGCAGTTCCGGCACCACGTCTTCCTCTGCTTACTGCTAACCAATGTTCTCAACTGGATCCTCTCTCCAATAAGCGACATGTGGCCTCTCGTACAACCATTAATAACTATATACATCATGATGGCATTCGTTAATTGGTTAGTGGTTATAACGGTGATGTTCTTCGTCGAATTTGTGAAAGTTTTTACGACTGTAAACACAATTCAACATAATTACTTACACGCCAACATGTTTGGCTGGATCCTGCCTCTGGTGACAGTGATACTGGACTTTTTTTATGACGGTGTTGTTGTAGTTATCGTGATATTAATCCAGCTTATTGTTAATACTATATTGTACATTAGAGTGTTATTTGCTTTGTGTAAGCCATCTCGGACCCCAGAGGCGGGGCAGAGTTGGGGGAAAAAAATTATATTGTCAACGTTCACTTTTGTCGCAACGGGGCTGTTTATGTTCATACCTTTTTTCGTAATGACAGTATTCGATAGAGACATTAATATGTTGTGTCTTTCGCTTACGATTTATGCCATAAATATATTCTTTTTGATGTTGAAGTCTCATAGAGAGCTATGGGCTGAGCGGTGGCGTAGGGTGATGATCAATAGGATATAACTCTACGATAGCGACACTGTACTGTATATCCGCTCCTATTAATAAATAATGAAATTTATATGACGGATGTAACCATAATAAAAGTATATTGTCTTTTTTTTGTATTAGTGTTATTTTATTTAGGATTATGAATTTATTTGAGCATTCTTTAGACAGCTGACTGAACGAAAGTTTAAAATGTTCTTATATGAACAATGAAATGTTCTGTGTTCTTGTATTTTGAAAATAAAATAATCGGTGACGTGTGCTGTGTGCTCATCGAATATGATGAATGAATCGAATTTAATTTAGACAACCCAGCCAAACAAAATCAAACAGCCTTTTATGAAAATAATGAAATAATTAATTTATAAAGATTATTATACGTAGCGTAGCGAAGGGCTATTTCGAGTAGTCCTTACTCCTTTCCCTTTGATTCGCAATACGGACATGTAGGAAAAAAATTCCATAGTCCACACCACAACTCCACACTGACCACATTCCCAGAAGTTCGCAGTGTTCGCACCAGCGGCAATAGAAGCTTCCGACTGTGATATTTTCCCATTTTTACGCAGTGCGAAAGCCCGTAGCGAAAGGGTCAATATCCTTGACCTTCGCCATGCTTTATAGCAAGGATATATCCTATTGGAACCACGCAACGCGTGCAATCACGCGTCGTCCGATCTTATCGGTCCAGGCGCGCGCCAAACACGAGCAGTTATTGAAAAACATCCGCCCGTTCAGTTACTGCAAAAGAAACAACTTGTATTGTAAATGGTTCACGCTGAACGTCTGCCTCTCTGAGCTCTGTATGAGGATTATTTACTTTTTCTAGCTTCGTTCAGCAGATTTCTATATTGGTGGATTTATTCCTCGCGCCTCGTAGCTGTACCATTTCTGTGGAAGGTTAAAAGTGTGGAAGGTTAGCCGTCGACGGATACGTCGTAGAGGATTCAACGTCAACACTTTGAAATCTAAAGAATTATTGAAGAATCTTTACTTTGATGAAAAATCTGAAGACGGAAACAAGCCAAAGTAGCGACAGAGCCCGCGGAAGCGGTCAGCGAAATGCCAGAATCATGTTTTGTAAAATTGTTAATCATTATATCATAAAACATGAAAATATGTAAAATTCGAAATATTTACAAATGGGTATATTTCAAAGTCCTTGACCGCACGAATGGGAACCTGTAGAAATGGAAAACCTACCAAAGTAAGGATAAATGGGAATTCGTCTCAGTCTCGCCCTTTACGTGACAAATTAGTAAGGGGTTAAAGCTACTTTTGAGCTTGTCTGTAGCTACCTAGCAACTTATACTATTACTGAAACAGAGAGCTAAAACAAGACTATCTGATTCAGAATCAGACATTTTTAATTTGAATGCTGGCCTTTTTCCACAAAGAAAAAGTAGGATAACCCGGGATGTCTGGAATGACACATTGGCTGCTTATTCCTATATCCGAATGGAATCTGGATTTTTATACGGGCAAAATGCCAACAGCTAAGCGCGAGTTGCATCAAATTTACTGTAACGATACCTAACTGATGTCAAACCAGCCGTCAAATCGGGTTTGATGTTAACACAGCACAGCAACGCAAGCTTATGTATTCTATGTATATCTTGACAAGTTTGGACGTGACAGTCGGAGAACCCTGTTGCAGTCGACATTTGCCGCACTTATCAAAACAAATCTTAATAGGGCAGCAGAGGCTCCCTGCGACAGGGTTATCTTCAGCGTCTAGACACAAATTTTTGCGCGAGTGTTCTTCAAAACAGAATTGTAAATTAAGTAGGACCGCTGCGCTGCGCCCGAGTGCAACGCACACCCTGCATCATAGCATAGGTAAAGACGCCAGTTTCTATTGGTACCTGACAAGCACATTCCAAGCAACGCATCCCCGCACATATTTGGTGGAATGGAAGGAAAAGCCTTATTTATGGTAAATATACTTAATCAGTAAAATAATGAGACACCGTCTACTTTTCCTCGAGTGACATCTTCAAGGCAGCTGTTCAAACGAAAAAAAAAAAACAATTGTATTGCGTTTAATATTCGCACGTGCATTGTTTTTGGCTTCATGTCGCTATTAAATGACGTTCGTCTGCTCGTACAATCGCCGTCAAAGATCTCTTTGTACAAAATATAAAAAATATCAGTACCTACCAACAAAACAAAAGATATTAAAAATTTAAATGAACCGAATGTTTTCATTGGATTCTTGTGGAATATGTAAATATTATACGGGAGGGAGGGGGGTTAAAAACTGGCAAAAATCGTCTTACGTAATAAATGAATGGCGCCATGTGTGGCTGTCAAAGCAGAAGGTATAGTCGACCAAGAAATTTTTTTACCTCCCTAAAGCCGAGTTTAGACTTGCAAGAAAAATCGTGCAAGTTGCATTACATTGCGAGGCCGTAAAGCCAATGAGTTTCTAGTGGTCAATCGAGCGCCGCTATCAACTTGCACGATTTTTCTTGCACGTCTAAACTCGACTTAAGGTTTAATGTCATTTATAGCGCTTAAAACGTCAAAGCCTATTTTCACTCACAAGTCAATAATAATATGACAATGAGCAGTCACTGTCGACGTTGAGTGTGTACACTAACCATCATTATAAATTCTATGCGCTAGTGCTAGACCAAAGATTCCCTAGGGCGTTAAGTTACGATGTCCCATGGCCATCGCAAAACAGTGCGCTTAGGTCGCCAGTAGGTACTAGTAAATTTACTTACTTATACAGGCATAGCGTAAAAATATCAAACAATGGGTGCACTTGCGTAAAATCGCCGCACGCAATCAGATATCTGTGCCTCTAGTGTAGCGTTTTCACAAAACATTCGTTTACTATTTGAAGACGTAAATCGTGCGCTCGATCGTCGATACGTAGGGCCGCCACATGTCACATGTCCACGGTGCGGCGTCGTCACCCGTTTTCGTTACGATACGCGCTACAAAAGTTGTTGCGCAAACTTACCGCTAGAGGCGCTGTCCGTGTTTCCATACAAATTGAGATTTTAACGCGAACGCGATCGAGACGTATTTTGTGAACGGGAAAATACACTAAGCATACTCACTGATTCCCTGCAAATCAGCATTAGCGTAGGGAGTTGAGTAACAGGTTAAGTTGAGGGACGCTGCTTTGCCCCGCACTAATATCGCATAACCGGCCTATCTAGAATACAGACGGCTGATTTATTATTCTTATTATTTACAGAAGCTAGATAAAAATACAAAGAGTAATGGAAGATGCAGAAAAAAAGATTGGTACTTGTGAATGTACAGTTCTTAGATGTGACCGTTATTGAGTAGATATTGTTGTTTACCTATTCCGTGCAATGCAACCCAAAAAAACATGATTATGATTCGGAGATATCAAAGAAAATTGTTTAAACTTCAGCAATAGAAGGGACATTACTAAGTTAAAACTAACCGGTGAAGCAGAAACTAATACTTTTAACGGCGACTGCTCCGTTCGGTGGGTATGTATTTTGAGGCTATCAATTAATTACTGCGACGATAGAACGTATGCATGTATTAATAGCTATTCTGTGTAACTTGCGATGCCACGAAATATATAATAGAACTGCGTATTTGCATACAGAGTCGCCTCGCAACTAAGTAAACCGCTATAAGCACGTTACGATCAGCAGTACCTATTAACAATGTCTTAGTATAATATTAAGGTATCACGGATCGAGCTAACGGCGGTTTTACTACAGCAAATAACCCAGCAGACGGCAATTCATTTATATTATAACAACTAAAATAAACCGGATTAGCGTACGATCTGACTCAGTTTCGTCCCTTTCGCTTCCGAAAGGAACCTTCAGGTTTTTCAAGACGGGCGCAACTACTGACCGAAATGCTGCGCGCAGAAACAAATGACATCAACACTCATACGTAGACGAATGTTGAAATACTAACGGTTGATTAGATTGTACAGCCATAATAGTGAGTGTTTGTGTTACCTTGTAGTGTCGCTAGTGCTCGCTCATTGTCAATTATTGTATTTCGTCTTTTGTCCGTGCTATCTTCTTTTCAGCAAGTATCCACCTAATGCTGAGTGTAGGCCTTACCCAATGCACGCTTCTTTCCAACCTTCTCTATGGCACCAAAATTATTCGTGACCAGTTTAACAAGACATTTAATTATCGCATGAGACTGGTGCCTTTTGGATCCAATTTTCCCCGGCCACTTTGACAAGGCCCATTGCATCGGTTGCCTGTCTACATTTCTGTATTCTACAACCTCAACTCGGGCACTCTTCTACCCGACCACTCCACTGGAAATATTATGATCTCTAACTATCTTCTTTCCACACGTTATCCACTTAAAACTGAGTGTAGTTCTCTTCATGATTGTCACTAGACCACCTTACCCCATCCACCTCTACTTTGAATGATTTTCCTCTACATTTCCCTACAGTAACGTAGGTTGCAACAAAATTTAATGATTCCACCATGATTTGCGAGTTATACACAGCCATGATGACTTCATGAGCACATCGTTATGTCTCACGCGAAAGCAATAAATGCTACGTGCAGAACGTCAAGGGCACTCTTTAATGATGCCGTAGTTATGCGTCGCATAAAGAAAGTCATCAAATGATACTAGACCTTTCAGGTTTAAATTATGTGACTTTTAAAGTAAACAATTTTATATCTAGGGCGTTCCTTGTATATATTTATTAGTGAATCCATTACCTTTAATGTGTAAAATGTACCAATTACTTGAATATTAAATTCAACATGGTAGATGAAATTACTTTTGCCTGAAGTAAGAGTAAAGATTCGTTAATGACAGTTATTTCGACGGGGTAGTTAGCGCACGTTTGGGATAGATTTAGAACTAAATTGATAAATACTGGGGTACGTCACAATTCAAACGCCATTTAGCGATATGTCGCCACCTGTCAGATCACTCTCACTGAAATTAACGCCGTATTGTCATATTCAAGGGTAGAGGCGATATGTATATTTCAAGTAATGTGATATGTAGAATTCTGCACGAATCCGCTTCGCTCAGCGGAGGAAAGCGGCAAGCGTGCCAGCAATCCGACGGACCTTGCACAAGGTCCTACCACTTGCAAAAATTCGTTACATGAGGTTATTCGACAGGGTAGTTACGCACCTTAATAGATTTAGAACTAATTGAAAACTGGCCCAATTTCTTGACACTGTAACGTCAAATGAGTCAATCGCCCGTATGATATGTCGCCGCTGCTGCACCTCACGCAAATGCACGCTGCGGCCATGCTAGCGGGGACGGAGGGCCAAGCGCAGCCAAGAGCTCAGCTCAGCCTAATTTTTTCCAGAAATATAAAATTTTTCGTAAATGTGATGAAAATAATTGTATATCGCACGGGCGGTAGATTACGAACACGACTCATTAAAGCATCAGTCAAAATTTACCGCCCTTAAGACACAATGTACTATTGATATCTCAATGATGTTAGTTATGAACTGTGGCTCCGTTTTGTGGGCATTAGGTTCCATGCCGTCAATATAACTCAACCACAAACAGTATATCAGCTCAAACATCGCGATGTCACGAGCGCGACCGCGGGCAGTAACCGTTCGTTGCGGAAATAATAGGTGCTGCCGCAGGAATACGGAAAAGTAGCACAAAGACATGAGTCAAATATCATCATCATCCCAGCCTAAATCTACTGCTTTGATTCTCAATCAGTTACAAACTGGGCTTTTCCCACGCGGCCCATGCGATTGGAAACTTCGCACGCACTATTGAATAGCTTCGCAGGTTCGTGCGGTTTCCTCACGATGTTTTCCTTCACCGCAAAGCTCGTGGTAAATTTCAAATGTAATTCCGCACATGAATTTCGTTAAACTCAGAGGTGCGAGCCGGGGGGGTCAAATAGTTATTGATGTTTAATTTGTTCAAACGGCCAACTAAATATAATGGTTTGATTTGAATAGTGACTTACGTAATTATGGAATCATGTAATAAAAAAAAAGAAGTTACCGAACACGTAAATTTTGAGTTTTCTGTGATTACAATTTACGTAAATTAAATATACTAAGCTTCTAAAAATCTATTTTGTACTTTAGTACATCGATAGATATGTAAGTAACTAAAAGTCAATAAATGAGAAGTCACTGCGGCAGTTCAGAATTTTCAGAAAATTCTGATACCTGCTTATGACGAAAGTAGTCATGTACTTTGGCTGAGAGGAAAGTGCATGTAGCCTGCTCTGGTCATAAGTGCTTGGTGGTGTGTGTGATGCAACTAGTGAAGTCAGAATTTAGTAATAAGCTAATAAGGTAACTCGGCCGTATAGACAGGCCAACTATACGGTGCCATGCGCTCCAGGTGTTAATTCTCAGACCACAATTTATATGACCCTCAATGCGCATCGCATCAGCAAATATAAAAGAAGTGCATCCACTATTAGAAATTACTACACTTTTGCGACGCGCTTACGTCTACCATGCTAGCAATGTCATCTCATCAGCAATGAGGGTTTCTATTCTATGACATGCTATAGTTCAGAGGTTGTGGAAGAGTGTGTCGCTGCCGCGTTTGCTTTCAGGTATGCCGCGATTGCCGCGAAGTGTATGCTTCATTAAAATCATGAATACTTAGCTATTTTAATGAGAAAATAGTACGAAAACAACTGACGCGTGGCGTGTGCGATTCGCGTTGTCAGGTTGTTATGGTAACGGAGCGGAAGGAATGGCGGTGCGGGTGGAATCCTGCAGAGCTACTACGAAACTCGAAGTTCGTGTCGTGCGGTCCCTCTGACACTTATACTATTTAATACAAGCGCGAGAGGGACGGTACGATACGAACTTCGAGTTTCGAGTTTCGTAGTAACCTGCTGTACGCGCCAGTCCGACTCGCACTTGGCTATTTTTTACTGGTGTGCCGTGAAACTTTGAGGACCGAAAAGTGTGCCGTTAAAATTAAAACCAAAAGGTTGAAAACGCTTGCCATAGTTGGTATCGTGAGATCCGTTTGACAATTTTGACATTTGCGTCCGTTTGTGATTGGTTAAAACTAAATGAGCCAATCACAAGCAAGACTGTAATCTCAAACGGACCTTACAATACTAACGCCATCTAGCGATATTTCGCCTGCCACGAAACCCTCATGTGTGTTGACAGTTTACATACATACACTGTACTGTGAGTGAGCGTGACCGCAGCCTAAATCCATTTTTACGGTTCTTTCACACCGACGACGCTTTCAATAAACCGTGCCATTATTTGATGGTGCCCACCCCATTACCGTAATGGTTTTAAATTTGTTGATGTGCCCAATTATTTTGATGGTTTGATCACTCCATCCGTCGACGGAGCGCAACCGACCATTATTAAATAGGGTTGCCAGGTAATAAAATAAATAAATAAATTATTAGAAAACTTTGGCCGCGCAGAACTTGTAAGATAATAATTAGAATTTTAAACTACAAAATATTCTTACAATCTAATATATAAAATTCTCGTGCCACAGTGTTTGTAACCAAACTCCTCCGAAATGGGTTGACCGATTTTATATATTTTTTTTGTTTATATTCGGTAGGTCTGAGAATAGGACGTAAACTATTTCTCATATTTCTACGTGGACGAAGTCGCGGGCAACAACTAGTCTTCTATATAAAATTCTCGATTTATTTTATTGTGCTGTTGATTTTATACATTTACCTTATTAGACCTTAGGAAAAGGGTAGTTTCCGGGGTAAAAGAAAATATTTTTCTGTTTAGTCCTTCAGTTAGATTATCCGAAAATATAGGACGCGTATTTTTTCTTGTGTCAATCAAACAAAAAATTACAAAGACGAACCACGTTAAAGTTCGGGAGAGGAGAAGCCCCGTGGCCCGCCCGTGCGCCTGTGATGTCACGCCGAACTAAAAGCGACGCACGAGCACGGCGTGCGAAGTCACAAGGAATTTGAAATGGCTATAATCTGCATCATTTTTGTTTAATTGACAAAAGATAAAATCCGTGTCCATTATTTTCTGATAATTAGTAATCTGATAATTTTAGGAGACTATCCCTAACGTATAAAGACTTGCGTGTACTTATGTATAAAGAGTTTAAAATCTTCGATAGCCCCAGCTATTTGTAATAGTAGTTCCCCTATTTGATGACTAGGTGGATGTAGGTGGTGGACTAGGTGGAGGATCGCTACACAGCCTTCCTTAAAAAAAGGCTTGAAAAGTAACTAAAACAGAAAAACGGTATGTCGGTAACCCTGCTATTAAAGTTGAGCAAATTAGATCAGCGCTAGTAGACTTAATTGGGTATAATCACAGAATAAGTAATAGTACAGTATAATCTACACTGCAGAGTCATTACGACCGATGTCAACCGTGTAAATGAGGCATAATAATGTCAACCCCATTAAGTGCTTATGAGATGAACTGATAAATAAAATAAGTATTAAATACTAAGGGATAACTAATACAAATTAAGCCGCCAGTCTCACACTGCCTCTACAGCAGACGTTTTCAACCGGTGTGCCGCGATTGCCGCGAAGTGTATGCAGAATTGAAATCATGAATAGCTATTTTAATGAGAAAATAGTACGAAAACAATGCTAGCGTGTGCGATTAATTATTAGGCTTATTATAAGCGTCCGCTGTTCGTTATGTTATACATAACTAACATGGGTATACTATACGGAACCAGAGGGTACCGTAGAAACGCGCTAGTCCAACTTGCACTTGGGTATTTTTAGTGGTGTGCCGTGAAACTTTGATGAATTACAAGTGTGCCGTTAAAACCAAACCTGCAAACCTGCATTAGATATTACACAGTGGAGTGTGCTAAAATATCTGAGACGTCCTAACAGCCCTAGAAATAGAGTTCCTATCAGATATTTATGCACGCATTTTTGTGGCAGATATTGATTTAACTGTACAAGTAGGGATTGTATTGTAGTCGTTTTGGTCTTGTAGCTGACCTAAGAATTCCTTTGCCACTCTAATGTGCCACTTATGTCTTAAGTTATGGCTCTGAATTTGTCTTATTAGCCTTAGCCCATCATCAAAATTTGTTCCGTTAAGTATCCAAAAAAAAAACCTAATCCAAAAATATAAAATCCAGTGAGGGCTATCGCGAATGAATTCGCCGCTAGAGGCGCTAGTGTAGCGTGAGGTCTCCGAAATGTCAAATCTCATAGTTTTTGGGTGAGCTACGCGGGTTTATTTATAATTAGATTTTTTTTTGTGAATATTTTGCATTACCTGAAATTAATTATGGCAATTATGCGTTACGGGGCAATGAATGTCTGTGTTTTGAGACAGTTTTGTCTTTCGGAAACTTTTGTCCTCCCTTTTTTCCGAACAAAACGGGACTAAGCAACACTGTGGTGGCTGGATATTTTCATGGTACGGTTTTAAGGTGTTTTAAATATGATTTTAATCTAAACTTTGTTTTAACGCCCGTAATAACAGACTCTGAAAGCCACACTTAAAAACCTCACGCAACAGTGCGCCATCTAGTGAGACAAAAAACGATAGCCCTCATTTAATCCAATTCGCCCTTCACCCAAAATAGGAGCCAGCTGAAGCTGAAAGCACAATAAACGTAACAAGTGATTACAAGCTTAAAATATTCACACAACCTTTAGCATTTTGCAGCCTTGAAGTTAGTATTTGTAAGTTGGTAGTTATGGAAGGGCCTCGGTGTTGCCATGGAAGAATGGGGTATGTTTATGTTGACATTTGGCGACCTTGGCATTTACGTTTACGCGAATGGATTACGAGCTAGACATTTCATTTATTACCCATCTAAAGAAATTTGAGGGGTAATAATATCTCGGCTGCCAGGTACTGTAGGAAAATTGAATTAAGTACCTACAAGGGAGGAACCTTTTGACTGCAAATGCTACGGTGACATTCCATACAGCTGCCAAAGAAATAAACGGTGAAATACACCGCGAAAAGGTTCTACCCTGGAATGTTGTTTATTTCTGTTCAATGTATTTGTTTGTAAACATTACAAAATTAAACTGTTCAACTGACGGTTATATTAGACTGGCTGGCCAGCGAAAGCTGTCCATTTTTTACGAAACTTTAATCTGGTATAATTTTTGAGACTGTCATTATTTTTTGTTTAATTTAATCTCCTACCATCCTCAAAATGTAAATATTATGAGATTATGTTAGAATTAAAATGTTAGAAGATATATTCAATGCCAATCTGGTCAAAATGGTCCAAAAATTGACGCGTCTGGACTGCACTGTACGTAAATGGGCACATTGGGCACTGACAAAGGTTATAAAATTTACCAAAGGACTCCTAAAGTGCATCATCAACTTTCACACATTACATGAATTTTGATACAGCTTGAAGAGTCCCGAGTATAATTTAATATCTGGAAAATTTAATTAATATTTAAGTATCAAGTGATGAGGCCATTTTTTGTCTTTGATTTGTCAAGATTGCCAACATAACGCGTCTAATCCGTCTATCAGCAGCTCAACAACTAGCAGACTGCTAGCAACCGTTTATGAATCATACTTCTTGACAACCGTCTAACAAGCTTTTAATCAGTCTGCTAAGTAACAGATCGATCAAACCTCAATTAAGGATTTTTTATGAATAAGGCTGTTAGGGATTACATGAGGGTTTGAATCATAAAGTTTTATATTATTCTCGTTCATTCCGGGATTTTTAGCTTCAGGGCCTGTACTACGATTACGAAGTGCAAAATCGAATATCTCGCCGTCCCGCTGACGCTCATATTGTTTAATAGGAGAGTGAGAGGGACGGTACGATACGCATTTCGATTTTCGAATTTCGTAGTAGCCACAGAGTACATTATTTATTTGTAGCCCCTAGCTCTCGCCCGCGATGGTGACGAGACAGTGACACGTTCTCACAGAGTACCGACGCGCAAATCGCGCAATGGAGTTGAATGGAGGTTGGATAGACTGGGCATGCGAATGCGAATGCAAATATTCAGTTTTTCGTTTTGGCGCCAAATTGTCTATGGCAGTCTCGTTCGAACGAAGTGCGTTCCGTTTGTACTTTGTTCGGAGAATTACCCAGTTCATACGAACGCATCGCAAAGTAAATAAATAAATAATACCAAATGATTAACTGAAGACTGATAATGTGATTACGAGGTTGTTATTTTTTTGTATAAAAAACATAAGAAATTAATGTATTTTGATTTTATTAACCTATCTATCTAATAATTGTATTTTTTTCTGATATTCATATTCGCAAAACATTCACAGAAATTTAGCGAATGCGAATGCGAATATGCAAAAATATGCGAATATGCAAAATATGCGAATATTCGTTAATCACTAGTAGTAATATAGTTTTTTTAAGACACCGTCACTGTTGTCTCATGGACCATGGGACGGAACAACAAACAAGACAAGACAAGAAAAAGTTGATTGACCCATTTGTAATTAGTAAAATAAACAGAACCCGTACTACAAAGTGCAAAATTTGAACTATGTATCTTGCCGTCACGCTGACGCTTAAATATTATTAAATACGAGACTGAGGGATGGTATGATACATTTTGATTTTCGAATGTCATATCAGCCCCTAAGGAGGATCTTGTCATGAAACATGATGGATAACACTGGTCTGGAGTGAAGGCTGGTTCATACAGTAGGGTTCTCATCAGTGTCGAAAAATGCATAAAATCTTGCATGAGAAAGTCATCCAATTGGATTCATTTCATCAAAATCAAATGCACTATGTCATCCTAGTGGCTAGTCAGAATATTTCATTTCAATCCCACATAAAATGTTGAATAATTATGTTATCTTGCATGATAGCTATATCATCTGGTACAAACTTTATATCAAGAGAGATATGAGTATCAGAATATTTAATTTTAGACTAGCATTTTAGGCCAGTAAAATTAATTGTAATAATTTAATATAAAGCGTTTCAGATTCTCTTTTGTTCATTTTCAAATCATTACTGTTGTTCTCTACAGACTACTAAGGCTGTAACAATTTTAAAAATACTTTGGGGCTGTTTCAACATCCATTGAATAGCGTTAACCAACGGTTAAATGTGCAGTCTCTGTCTATTCGAACAAAACAAATAGAGACGGCATCACACCTAACCGCCAGTTAACACTAAACAATGGATGGTGAAACAGCCCCTTAAAGAAATATGTCTGCATACTAAAGCTAAGTTATCTTTTACAATGACTGTATAATAAATTCCTCCCTTATTTTACACTGTTGTAAATTCACACTGACTTTTTAGATATAGTTTGAAATTCTGTATATTGCAGGTATGGAATTAAAAAATCCAGTTTTAATTTTAGAATATTTTCACAACCAAAAATTGAGAGCTTTTAGTTTTTTTTTCATTGTACAGATGCTGACCATGTTAATCCGCCAGTACTAAAAAACTAAAATAAAAAGTACTTACAGCGAAAATAGTGTTCTGCAGTCCAAAGGGTATTGGAGTTAGTCTCGCAAAGAAAACTATCTTGAAGGCTTGTGGTCCGGAGATGACCTTGAGCAGAGCCCTCGCCGTCTCATTCTTGAGCAGCCGGTCTAAAGGGAGGTAGCCCTTCAACGCTTTCAGCGTAAAATGGGCCACAGCAACACCAAAATTTGCACTCACTAACACTATCCCTAATCCGTTTAATATACCAAATAAATACCCACTAGTAATTATCAACACTAAATACCCTATAGTCACTGGGAAACTCACTATTAAAAACAAGCCCATAAACAACAAAAATATAATCTTCGGGTCCTGTGCGTCGACCCAATACAAAATAGTCTTTAAATATTCTTTAAAGAAATATAATATCAGTACGAGACACGTTAACAGAAGAATAGATATTACTATATTAAACAAATAACCGTACGTTGTCCTATTGTTAATTTTAGCCCATAAACTTTTTTTTCTCGTCGCCGCTGACGGGTCGGGCTGGCATTCTTCGACGTCCACGATTTCCATGGTTGTTTTGAATTGGAAATTCAATACTGGCTAGGCTACGGTTGGCAGAACGTACGCTTTACTACTGCCATGGCCTACTTCGAACGACCCTCCATTTTCACGTTCACGTTCACGCGCGACACAGACAGTGAACGCAATAGGAAAAAATAAATCGGGATGCAGATCGCCGCTCGCACTGACTTTCTGCAATCTGCCTGCTCTTGACGGGTTTTGCACTGACTTTTGAAGTAATGAAGTTTGACACATTAGGGACATTTTTTCAGATTAAACTGGAAACGAAATTTTTATACGTTCAGAAAATAAGCTAGTTGATTAAATTAATATTTTTCATGGAACTAAATAATAGTATGAAAATACCCTAGGATTTTAATCTAAATCCATTTTCAATGATCGTAATCTCGGTACTAGAAGCTAGCTGTTATTCTCAGTGTAATCCGCAAGTCGTGAATAAAATGGAAAGAAACTACCATTGACATTGGTAATTATTAAGTGGCAACCCAAAATTTAAGTGTCAAAATTTCCACGGAGTGGATTGTTCGTGGCTGCAGGCGGACTTTTGCGAAGATTCTTTGAGCAATTATATTTATTTATCCACGAGTTACATGTGCGTGTGACTTACGCGTGTAAAATTTTTAATGAGATAGCTATTCTGTGTATTTGTAACTTTGGGATTGATTGGTGGACTCATATCAATAACCTAACCATGCCTCCAAAGAAAGCAAGCGCTGGCGGTGCTCCAAGCAAAAAAACTGAGCAGAAGAAGAAAGAAAAAGTTATTGAGGTAATCCTTAATGTTGTTACATTTATATAATAAAATGAGTTTAAGTGGAAATTGTAAATTGTAAACAAAGGTTGTATGGCTTGAAGACTGGACATCCGCAGAAGGATATGCCCTAGAAGCCTTTGGAGACGTGGGCCCATGACAGCTGGTTCACAATATAGCAAGCCAGTTTTTGACGTCGTAGGCAGCAGTGTTGTATTACTGACTTGTTTATGAGAGTCCCGCATGGTACCTAGTCAAAAAAGTGGTTATCAGACAACCATTTCTTATATAAAGCAAAGTTTTCATCAGACTGCTCTCTCTTGTCTTGATGACTTGCTGAATGGAACTTTCATATTTTAATTTAATTTTCTTTTTCAGGATAAAACATTTGGTATAAAGAACAAAAAGGGAGCAAAACAACAGAGGTTCATTCAGCAGGTAATACTTATAATATTTTATTGTGTAATACAGTACCATCTTTCCCTTGAGTTTGAAAAGTCCAATAAATAAAAGAAAAGTCCCATAAATAAATAAAGGTTAATATAATGTCACTATACAAAATTTTCTTGATATTATAAGGGAGAAAATAAGGTGTAGTAGTGTTTAAAACTTAAGATTGTAAATCTTTGGATCATAGGTGGAGAAACAGGTGAAGAGTGGTGGCATCCACCCTGCTAAGCCTATGGAGGATAAGAAGAAGGAAAAAGAACAGAAGTTGAAGGAGCAGAAGGAAATGTTAGCACTGTTCAAGCCTGTGCAGACACAAAAAGTTGAAAAAGGTAAGACAGGTTATAAAAAATTGGCAATTGGTTTATTTATTGTACATTGTGATTTACATTAGTTAGGATTATAAAATGTTTCACATAAGAAGCTGGAAGTATTCTTTATATAGCGCAGAGGAATTAATTCTATGATCCTTTTGTGTTCCAGGCACGGATCCCAAGTCAGTGGTGTGTGCATTCTTCAAGCAGGGTCAGTGCACGAAAGGTGACCGCTGCAAGTTCTCCCATGACCTCACCATCGAAAGAAAGGTAGCCTCTAAGTTGTTTTATAACTACAGTGCAGCGGCCATATTGTCTAATGCGCTGACGTTTGCGATCGCATTTACCATCTCTTTCTACCCTTGTGTTATGCTGCGTGACAGAAATAAGTGTTGAAAATGATTGTGATTCCAAGTGTTAGACAATAAGGTCTCAGGTCGATTCACAAGAGCTGGCATGATATGGATTGAACAATAGTAATGTCACTGGTCACTGTTAGCATGGTGAACGGTTGTGTTGCTTTGAAGATGAGCTCTGGTTGAGTTCGAAACGCATCAGTGAAGTGTGGTGGTGGTGATAGATAGGCTTGTGTCGTTTGTGTGTGTTCTTACAGTGTGGAGGTGAAGGAACTGCATGAACACACATTTCTTGCATAATCATGGCTATCATAAGGTTGCGGGTGAGCAAAGTAATTGTTTCAATTTCAATTTAATTAATATGGACCTTTGCAAAGTAACGCCTGATTCAATAAATTATTTTTATAGGATAATGACAGATGCATGACATTTTCATATTTAAATAAATAAATATCACGGGACAATTCACACCAATTGACCTAGTGCCAAAGTAAGCTTAGCAAAGCTTGTGTTATGGGTACTAAGCAACGGATAAATATAATTATATAAATAGACACATACTTAAATACATATTAAACACCCAAGACCCGAGAACAAACATTCGTATTTTTCATACAAATATCTGCCCCAACACGGGAATCGAACCCAGGACCTCAAGCTTCGTAGTCAGATTCTCTAACCACTAGGCCATCTGGTCGTCAATATTAATATTTGTGCGAAAGTGTATTCAAATAGATCACACAGATACTTTCATTCACTCAGTTAATCCATCCGTGCCAGCTCTTATCAATCAACCTATATGACTAGAATGTTAATGTTGCTCAGGACTCTAAATTTTCTTCATTTTCCTTCCTTCCTTCAAAAGAAAACAGAATTCCAAACTAAATTAGTAGCAAACTAGTTTAATTGTACACATTGCACACTGCACTGATTTGTGCTTCAAAGCTAATGAAGAGTATATCCACCAAAAGAGAATAGACACGGAAGATAAATTTTCATTTAAATAATTTAAAGGATACAAAAATGGAGAATAAAACTGATGACGTAAAAATCATCAATATCTGTTGAAAGATCAGGAAGATACGAGCGAAAGAAGTTTACATTCACTTTCAAGTAAAATGAAATTTAGCATGGGATTAGATATATGTACATCATATAGAGATGTACATCCATCATAGTCCAATTTCTTGGTCTAATAAACAACTTAAAACGTCCATGTCTTCATATTTTTTTAAGATACATATTTAAAAAATTCTTCTACAACTCGGCTTAAAATAAGCTAGCATAGTCCCTATTACAATTTAAATTAAAATCATACTGAAAGATTTTATTTGTAAAGTAGTTTCTACCTTATTTACTTCATACCCGTAAACATTAAATCTAGCAAAACATTCACACATGCTCACCCGCATTCACATACTCACAAAGTGTTGTATACATAATAATAAGTTATTAACTTCTCCATCATTCTCCAGGCGGAGAAGCGTTCTCTGTACGTGGACATGCGTGATGACGACACCATGGACAACTGGGACGAAGAGAAGCTCAAAGAGGTTGTCGCCAAGAAGCACGAAGAAGATGGCAAACAACAACCCACCACAGATATTGTAAGTATTGTTGCTACTGTATAGAATAGAGTTGGACATATTAGATAAAGAGCGCTTATACCTGCTGAGCTGGCAATGTTGCATTTTTTTTTAAATTTTAATTGTACCATTTTGTCGACATAGTTTACTTATATATCCTCGCAAAATTACAGCTTTCTGGCATTGATAGTCCCTGAGCAACAGACAGACAGACATGGCAAAACTATAAGGGTTCCGTTTTTGCCATTTTGGCTCCGGAACCCTAAAAAAAACAGCAAAATGAAAATACACGAATTTGTGTGTCCCCACAAGTGTGGCAACAAGGTACAAGAAAAAGTTATCAACCCAGTTGAGTCAAGAGATGTCATTAAAAATGACATTAATTTACCTTCGTTTACTTATTACAGATATGCAAACATTTCCTGGAAGCCGTGGAGAAATCAAAATACGGTTGGTTCTGGGAATGCCCGTCCGGCAGCCGCTGTATATACAGGCACGCGCTGCCGCCGGGCTTCGTGCTGAAGCGGGACAAAAAGAAACTGGATGAGAAGAAGACTGAGATATCCCTCGTGGACCTGATAGAAAGAGAGAGGGCGGCCCTCGGCCCCAACCAGACCAAGATCACGCTGGAAACCTTCTTGGCGTGGAAGAAGAAGAAGATCAAGGAGAAACTGGTGCGTTGCTTTTATTTGGCTTTTTTTAGGGTTAGGGTCTCCCCACATCTATCCACGTGGAATCGGCAAAAGCCGATAGGAAAACCGTTTATGTCCACGTAATAAGAGCTAAAAAGTCATGGTTCAGCTCTTATCGCCTCGGCCGGCGCCTGCCGACGTTGCGTAAGGCACTTGTCCGACCGCCGACGATGAGCGAGAAGCGAGTAGAGCGAGTAACTAGAAACGAGTGGGTGAGCAGCGAGAAGCGGGTGTAGTTTTGTCGCTGGCTGTAAGCGAGTGTTCGAGTGCGACGGGCGATTACTCGCTCCACTCGACTCGCTCGTGCGGGGCGGCCGCCAAGCTGACATCGCTGAGCGAGTATCTCTAGCTCAGCGAGTTTTATAGCTCTTGTCGCTGCGACAAAAGATGTAAGAGCGAGTTCTCGCCGACTGTGTGAACAGCCAGCGATCAACTATTAATATATGTATGAACTAAAATAACCCGCGAGCTTACGAAGATGAGCTCTGGTTGAGTTCGAAACGCGTCAGTGTAGTGTGGTGGTGGAGGAACTGCATGAACACGCATATTTTGCATAAGCTTAGCTATCGTAAGTTCGCGGGTGAGCAAGGAAATTATTTTAGTTCATTGATATGGACCTCCGCAAAGTAGCGCCTGATTCAATAAACTATTAATATATGTGTTTCTTTTACTCACACAGGATCTTATATCTTTTGTTCGTTTCCTGAGCGAGAAAATAGTCGATAGCCAATCGTTTCCTCGCTGGCGGTGAGACAACTGCCTAAACATAAAGTTTTTGCCGATGCTATTGCCGATTCCGCGTTGATAGATGTGGGGAGACCCTTATAAGACATACAAAAAAAAAACCTAGTTATAATATAGTTTAAAGCTAAAAATCACGCTTTAATGAGAAACCGTATGGTAAGCCTTCTTAATTGCTCCATCGCCAAATTCTGGATAAAATTCTTGGTCAAATCTGCCTTGCTACAATAAAGAAGCTCTGGCTTGGTGGGCTCTATTATATAGTGTTTTCATACGAATTTAGGTAAGAATATCTCATTCTAAAGACCTTTTTTTTTTTTTTTTTCAGGAAACCCTGGCCGCCAATGAGGAGCAGCGTCGCTCGGACTTCAAGGCCGGCCGCGCCGTCGGCCTCTCGGGCCGCGAGATGTTCTCCTTTGACCCGGCCATGGCGGCCGACAATGACGATGAAGATGACGAGGCCGTCGACATCGGGACTTATGATGACGAAGAGCAGGACAACACCGAGTATAGAGAGGTCACGTTCGATCTGCTCGCTATGGAGGCGTCTGAGGTAAGTTAGCAAAATCTTACACACCAGTTATTTTTAGCCATAGGATTTTTTTTAATTGCGTTTAAAAAAAAGTGTACTTACCCTTTCTTTTTTTTGAAATTTTGGAAAAAATGTTTTTTTTTTTACTACTAAGAATCCAAAGCACAATCGATCCCGATAGTTTAAAAAAATGACCCCAAAAAAAAAGGCAGTTTTGCGATGTTTTTTTCATACACTCAGTATGGGCGGGACCAAAACTGACTCATAAAATTTTGTATGAAAAATGAGGACATTTTTTTAAACGATAGGAATCGATTGTGCTCTTGATTCTGAGTAGGAAAAACCATATTTTTCCAAAATTAAAAAAAAGGGTACTTATTTTTAAAACGCCCAATAACCTGTTTTTAATCGACTACGGCAAAGCCAAAAGGAAGAGTAATGTTACTAATGATTTTAGCAGTCTATGCATGTTTGTGTTTACGTATGTTCCACCGTAGCATCTCGACTACTCATCCGATTTTAATATGTCTCGCCTTTAAAAGTAAAATGAAATAATTAGTTTTTTTTTTCCTTTTATTAAACGCTTAAATGTTACCAGGCGGATGACACAGGCACCAAAGCGACCACGGACCGGCTCCAACAGCTCTCCAAAGAGCTCCCCAACGGCGACTCTGCGTCCGCGGAGCCCGACAGCGCAGTCCCCATCAACGAGAACCTGTTCCTCGACGACGAGCTCGACGAAGAGCTGCAGAACTTGGAGCTGGATGATTGATACGAATAATGCAGTCGGGGCGGATATCGCGAGCCAAGATGTTACGGGACGTAGGCCATTCTACTTTTTAGTGTCTAAAATAGAGTTGAAAATGTGTGAATACATTTACAAAATTGGTGGCCGAAATCGGTTGGAGTTGGAGCATCATCACATCAGTTTCCGGGGTAAAAATATTATTCTAATTAGTCAGAAATATTTGGACACCTCAATCAACTAGAAATTGGCAAAGATGAAGCGCGTCAAAGTTCGGAAGTGGGGCAAAAGTGTCGCGCAAAAGTAACTGGCTGTGTTTTCAGAATTTTTTGCTTAATATGTGAAGAAAAAATATGTGTCCACTGTCCAATATTTTCTGATAATTTGACTGAATGACTAATTACAATCTTTTAGGACACTAAGAAGGGGCTGTTTCACCTATTGATTCATTTTATTTGATGGACCAATGTGATGCCATCTCCGTCTATTCCAACAAAACAGAGACGGCATCACATTTATCCGTCAAATACATTTAATCAATTGCAGATGTCTCGAGATACTTACCCAGCAGTGTTACGTTTGTTCTCAACCGGGCATCAATGTTTATTATTAATTTCCCTACTACTCTGGTTTTTTTTATGCCAAAAAGTCACATTTGATGCTCAAATGTCTCCTGAAAAAGAATGTCCACTGAGTAACCATTTTTTTTATATTCCTAGACCACATATTTTGATAAATGTTATGATTCGGAGGTACGTATGCCATTCGGAGTTAGAAAATAATATATTTTTGAAGATTATCCTAAATAGCAAGAAATTATGTATGCGTTTAATTGTACAAGGGACGTTTTATAGGCTTTAAAAAGTAGAATGGCCCAGATATCAATTTTAAGAGTGACGCATATTTCATACGGGGTGTAGATTGTGATTACCTATGACAATGAGAATTTGAGATGACTTTGTTTGCCTTTATCATATAAATATGTTACGCTGACCTTATGGTTAGTCACATAAGTGTACAGAGGCAGTGGATTTTCATTATCAACTTACAATTACGGCTGTTTTGAAAATGTGTACTTCTGAGAAAATATACCATCTGAAATAGCATTTTAGGAAGCGCACCATTTAGGAAGTACAGTTTTTGAGACAGTTAACTTTCATTATTTCTTTTTATATTTGAGTATTGCGTCAAATTATCGGTAGTTCATTTAAGGTAATCACGATATACATCCTGTATAAGAAACTGTAATGTGTTTATGAATCTACCACATTCTTTATCATTATTATAAACAAAAAACCTACTAGACATCGAATGATTTGTCAAATAATATTTAACCTTTTCAAATACAAAATCGAAATTTAACACGTTCATCGTATCGTATCGTTAATGAAAACTTAGGCAGCCGTTGAACACGTGTTTAGTTCATGTAGCTCAAACTGTCACTTTAGGCATGTCTAACAAGTGTTAAGTTTTTTTGTGGTAAGCTGATAAAAGTATTGTATGAGGGATGAGATTTTTTTATATTTAGTTTGTCATCGTGTTTCTGTCCCCGTATTATCCATCATTCAAGTAGAAAGGGTTAAATATATCCATTTGGGTCAATCAACTTTTAAGTGTTGTTACTCAAGAGACATCAGTCAGTGATACACTTTCTTAGAAAAATGTTTGCAATGATACTACTAGTATGTTTAGGAGATAACTGATAAACCTTGAACGAATTGCCTTAACTGGAACAACTAACTTTTAGTGGATTTATGGTCTGTTTCACCATCCATTGATTAGCATTAACCGACGGTTAAATGTGATGCCGTCTCCGTCTATTCGAACAAAACAAATAGAGACGGCATCACACCTAACCGCGAGTTAACACTAATCAATGGATGGTGAAACAGCCCCTTATACCCCATAATGTCATACTTTTAAAAATTGACCCAGGGGACATTATTATGACAAGTTATACTAAAAAGTTGATTGACCGATTTACGATTTTTCATTTCTATGATCAGGACATTCAACTAGGTTTACTAGGTGTTTATAAGCCAATGTTCTTAATATTGTGTCGATTTTTGTTTCACGTTTTGTATTAAATATTTTGGCGGTCGTTTTCAGTTGTGTGGCTGTATATATAAATATTAAGACACGGTGAAAAATAAAATAATTTATCTTTTAACGTTGTTTGTATATTTATAATAACATTATAGCAGTATAGGTCGATTCACAAGAGATGGCGCGAATGAATTAACGATAGTAATGTCACTTGTCTCTGTGTGAGTGCCGTTCTTCTACATGGGTCTTCCAATATTTTGTTAAAATTACATAATACTTCTTATAACATGATTATCTCTTATTGAATGAACCTGTATTTAATTATTTTGGACATTTTCATTCACTCATTCAATTCATTCGTGCCAGCATTCCTACTAACAAAAAATATGGACTTTTGTTGGTCTGAAATAAAGTCTTTTTATTTTATTTTTTGATTTATTAGAAATAACAGAAATTTTAATGAAATTAAATTTACATTTTCATAGAAATATCACACTCAAAATAGACAAAGAAAAGGAAGGAGTAAAAGATACCCGTTATGAATAATACTTTACATCTTTTGATAATATAAAAATAGCACACGTCCATTCTTTGCTTCTATAGCAATTGGCCTCGTAAAATGCTCCTAAAATCCTTACGGTTTACGCCAGCGTTATAATTACAACAAGTGAGGTAACTTGGCCGTCGAACCACGGCAACTAAGGCTGCTTATCCACTGGAGCAGAGCGAAGCAGCGCGGAGCGGCGAGCGAGGTAAAAAATCCACATACCTATAGAGTTAAATAAAATCTCCACTCCTCAGTGAACAGGGAGTTGGTAACTAGCTTTAAAAAATCATACGAAACCGGTCAGCGGAGCTAGGAAAAGGAGTGGGGAAGGGGAAGCTCCGCGAATGGAACAGTCCGCCAATTCCGCTCCACATTACTTTCTCGCTCCGATCCGCATTGCCCTATTGCTAAAATCCGCTGTCTCGCTCTGCCCTCTCCAACGCTAATACGGTATTTGACTATTTTGTATGTTTTATAAATTAAATCTGCCTGTTATCGAATTTATAAACAATTTTTAAGCTACCTTTACAAATAACAAAGTTATGAGGGTTTGAAATTCAAGATTAGACAGAAACACATACTGGCATGTGACGTCACACGCCAGTAGCGCCATACTTGCTGCATAGAGAAAAGCGTTTGAGAAAGAGACAGGTACATATAGATTTTTCAAAAATTCACTATAAATCCAATTTTCAACCGATTTAAGTTTTCTCTTCGTTAAACACTGTCTGTATATCTATATTTTCATAATAATATTAAGATATGGCAAATTCAGGAGTTGTCAAATACCGTATTCAGCCGATCGTCGACGCGCCGCACCTTGTCGGTTGTAGGCATAGCGATGAAACAAAGAAGTGCGCTCACTATTCCAAATTATTACACTATTCTGGAATCATTTATAAATATTAAGTAATTTAAGCGTCGGCAGGCCTCCCAATATACTGACGACATCGCGAGAGTTGCGGGCAACCGGTGGATGCAAAGTGGCGAGTTGTTCTAAGGGGGAGGCCTTTGTTCAGCAGTGGACGTCTTCCGGCTGATGATGATGATGATTAGCTAATTTAAAACTGTTTATCGATCGTCAACCACCTGGCTGGGTTCTCTATGGTGATGGTGTCTATGGTCTCTTGGGAGAACCCTCTGGACTTCATGCGAGGCAATATGTTGTTGAGGATGTGGGAATACCCGTGCCCGCCGAAGTCGGCCTGGAAATAGGAACAATAATTAGTTAATTTTTTACAGCTCCAAGTAATTAAACTTGATTAACTTATTAAGTACCTAGTCCTTTTGGCATCACACTACAGCACAACGTCTCTAATTTTTCTCTCTTCTTCTATATTTATGTTTTTACTGTGATGTAGTGATTTTTTTTATTCAGCTGGATGGCAAAAGAGCAAGTATCCTGACGGTAAGAGATCACCACCGCCCATAAACATCTGCAATACCTATGATTGTAGAATTTGCAGATGCGTTGCCAACCTAGAGGCCTAAGATGGGACACCTCAAGTGCCGTGCCAGTAATTTCACCAGCTGTCTTATTTACTCTCCACGCCGAAACACAACAGTGCAAGCAGTGTTTTTTATGTCAATAAATGTTGTGAGCAAACATTTTATCAAAATTATCTGAACACGTCTTGTTAACGGCGTAGAAGCGTGTTCAGATATTTTTGATCAAATTTTTGCTCACAAGTTTATGAACTCGACTGGACAACTGGGAAAAAACTGGGCCCACGATTTCCTGAAAAACAGTTTTGGCAGATACAAAAACAAAGTGATGATTTATCCGTCGCCTTGTACGAAATTGAGTCGTATCAGATATTTATGCACGCTAGTTGTGTCAGATACTGGTGCTGGTGACTGTACCTATAATAACGCAAGCTTTACTTTGGGACGAGGTAAATTGGTTGTCAAGTGTTCCTAGCGGTGGTGTAACTACGAGAAGCGAAAAAGTTTTCCTCACCAGGCGATGTTTGGTGTGGATATCATGCGACATGAGCACGCGGTCTTCCCTCTTGTCTTCCACGACCCTCGCGATCATCGCGAGACGGCGCACGTCGTTCGGCATGTCAGTGTCCTTGCTGAGCTGGTAGTACGACACTTCTGTGCCGAAGAGGTCCCATTGGCAGTAAGTGCCGAGCTCCGCGAAGGATAGGACCGCTTCCTCGTCTAACAGCGTGCCTGGAATCATTGGGAAAGTTGAACAATAGCAACAACAATGAGTTTTTATAGGTTTTAAGCAACACAGAAGACAGGTATCTAATAAAAAAAAAATTAACAAAAAATTAAAACCGACTCCAAAAAAATAAAAAAATAACAAAAAATGGAACCGACTACAAAACCCTTGAAAATATTTTTCTAGGTAAGTAGGTACGTACTAGCTCGAAGTCGGTGACTCAGCACGACCCAGCAGGAGTGGGACAATTCACAATAGTCGTCTACCTCACCTACATACTATGGGTTTCAATCCCTCCTGCTGGGTCGTGCTGAGTCACCGACTTCGAGCTAGTACGTACCTACTTTCCTAGACGAACTCAAAAAAAAATGTTCAAATCGGTTCATAAATGACGGAGTTCTGAGGTAACAAACATTAAAAAAAAAAAAAATACAACCGAATTGATAACCTCCTCCTTTTTTTGAAGTCGGTTAAAAACCGGCCAAGAGCGTGTCAGACACGCCCAAGATAGGGTTCCGTAGCCATTACGAAAAAATCGAGTAATATTTTTCTAAGGATTTCGAATTGTGTACGGAATCTTCCAAGTTTAGGTATATTTTATACCTTGGCTGCTATGCTATTTACTCATAAACTATAATTCTCTAGCAATCTTAACCGTTATAATTTTCTTGTAAATTTGATGTAGATACTAACTACCATCCCGATTTTAATGAAAATTTGAACTTTAAAGTTAAATATTTCGCAAACAGATTACTCAATCGAAAAATCGTCTTGGAAACCCCCAAATGGTTTTAAAAGACCTATCCAACGATACTCCACACTCTAGGGTTAGTAAAAGAAAATGAAACACCACTAAGTCTATGGGAGGTAGAGAGGTGTTGTTTGCAGATGATACTTCTTTGATATTCAAAGTAAACAGGCAACAAGAAGATCCAACCACATCAATGAGACTTTAGCAGAGGCGCTAAACTGGTTCACCGCTAACAATTTATTACTAAATGCAGCTAAAACTAAGTGTATAAAATTTTCGTTGCCTAATGTGAGACAGTTTGAAACAACTATTTCCTTAAACGGAGAGAATCTGAAACTTGTGCATGAGACTGTTTTCTTGGTCTTACGTTGGATCGTAATTTACAATGGAGCCCGCATATTTCTGGTCTTGCTGGTAGATTGAGCTCTGCCGCCTATGCTGTACGAAGAATCAGACAATTTACCAACGTTGAAACTGCCCGGCTAGTTTATTTCAGTTATTTTCACAGCATAATGTCCTATGGTATGCTGATTTGGGGCAAGGCAGCCGACATAGAAACTATCTTCATTCTACAGAAGAGGGCAGTCCGGTCTATCTACAACCTTGGCTCCCGAGATTCACTAAGAGAACGCTTCAAGGAGATAAACATCCTCACAGTAGCTTCACAGTATATACATGATGTGATATTGTATACACACAAGAATATCGAGTCCTTTAAAAAAGTGTCAGACGTACATGATATCAATACTCGTAATAAGCAAAAGCTTGCCGTTCCAAAATTCCGTTTACGGAAAGTAAGCAAATCTTTTGTGGGAAACTGTGTGAGATTTTACAATAAAGTTCCTGTAGAAGCATGGAAATTGCCACACAACTCTTTTAAAGAATACATAAAGAGTGCACTTCTGAAGAAAGCTTACTATAAAGTTGAGGAGTACTTATGTGATGATGCGACATGGCCTAAACTGAAAGCCGATGAAAATTAGGATGTTGATGTGTGATGTGATGTATTCGTGTTTGTGTATGTGTGTGTTTTATGTCGGTGTATAAATAAGTGTTGTGAAGTGTGACTTGGCAGTGTCCCGGCGCATTTCGTGTCTAGTTTCTGGTTCTGTTGCCGTTGTCCACGTTGCAGAATTTAATTTAAAAATATTTATTGGTTTGACATTTGGAGACCTTATACATCTCCATTTCTTTATTTTAATAATTATTTTAAGTTTTTGACATTGGAGGCTTTTTACACCTCTGAAGATTGTATAATTTGGTTAATTAAATTAGTTTACTTTGACATTCAGAGACTATATTCATCTCTGAATTATTTAGATTAGGAATTTTATTTATTGTTAACTCAGGGACTTTCTACATCCCCTTGCTATATAGTAATTTTATTATTAACTCAGGGACTTTATACACCCCCTTGCTATATTAAGGCTGTATATTGTTAAGCTTATGGATTTTAAACGTGTATATTTTTAGTTTAATTTCTAGTCACAGGCCCGCGACGTCGAAGCTCCCAAGACGATCCCATAGAGCTTATGGGAACGGAAGCAATACCATGCACTCGGTACCGCTCTGCTTTCAGAGCATGACATGAGTTCGTGTGAGCTAACTTTGGGGGCGGCAGACGTGAGCTTGCCTTCGGAATCCAAAAGTTTAATGGTTACTTGACCTGAAATGTAAATTTCAGAATTAAATTATTATTATTATAATTATTATTATTTTTAATTTATGACGGTGGAAGCAGTCTACACTTCCACTGAACGTAGATTATAGTTAGAGTTTAGTTTTGTAACTAAGGGACCCCATACATCCCTGTATTATTATTATTATTATTATTTTGTATTTTCTTTTATTTCATTGTATACTGTAGTTTTTAAGTATTTTATTTGTAATTATTTTATGTTGAAAAAATGACTTTCTGCCAAGTTTCTTGCGGCGCATTCTTCTTGGCAATGATGGTCTTTCCGAAAGCGCTGGTAGTTTTAAAAAATGACGTGTAAAAGTGCCCATTGCGGCCTATTTACTGAATAAATGATTTTGATTTTTTGATTTTTTGATTTTTTGTACACTAAAAAAATTTTTTTTAATTTTTTTTTTAACCGTACGTATATTCATTCATGCCAAATTACAGCTTTGTAGTACTAACGGTCTCTGAACTTAGTCGCGGACGGACAGACAGACAGACAGACGGGCAGACATGGCGAAACTATAAGGGTTCCTAGTTGACTACGGAACCTTAAAAAGACGGCTAAGTGTGAATCGGAATTGCGTAGTAGGGTTTCGTACAGATTTGTAAACAAAATGTACACAAGTGGGGTCATTTTGGATAGTTACTGATGTAGACAGACACTCAAAAAATTATATTTTCAGACTTTTTCTCATAAGGGCTATCGCGAATGAATTCGCCGCTAGAGGCGCTAGTGTAGCGTGAGGTCTCCGAAATGTCAAATCTCATAGTTTTTGGGTGAGCTACGCGGGTTTATTTATAATTAGAATAATTTTGTGAATATTTTGCAATATCTGAAATTAATTATGGCAAATATGCGTTCCGGGGCAATGAATGTTTGTGTTTTGAGACAGTTTTGTCTTTCGGAAACCTTTGTCCTCCCTTTTTTCCGAACAAAACGGGGACTTTGCAACACTGTGGCATGCTCGATATTTTTATGCTACGGTTTTAAGGTGTATTAAATATGATTTTAATCTAAACTTTGTTTTCACGCCCGTAATAACAGACTTTGAAAGCCATACTTAAAAACCTCATGCAACAGTGCGCCATCTAGTGAGACAAAAACGATAGCACTCATTGGTTGTGCTATAAGAGCTTTACGGCTATGGGAGGCTACCTATCTATATAGATATTTACCCTAAAAAAAACTTTTTCTATATATTAATTTACCACTTTGTTGGCTAATTGCTGCATCCAAGCAAAAGTCCATCTTTCTAGCACTAAGTCTCCAAGCTAAGCCACGGACGGACGGACAGACAGACATGGCGAAACTATAACCTATATTGTGTGGCATTCTTGATAATAGTACACTCACGATCAAGATGCGACATAACAGCCTTGTCAGCTCGTCCTCCCGCCTCCAGGTACAGCCGAATGATCTCAAAGGGTGCCTCCGGAGCCCTATGCGGGTGGAACGTCACCCCGCACCCCAGCTGTTCTTGCACCTCCCCCGCCGCCTGTATAGCACGCTTCTCAAACTCTGCAAGATACGAAGGACAATACGGTCTCTGGTCTTTAAGGGGATCCCATGCCCCAATGACCTTCGATATGATTATTTTAGTTTTCTAATGATTTTTGTAGCTTATTATATTAACAACAACGGCTTTAAGCAATATTAGTATCCCATATTTACTTCAAAGTTCATTGTGTTCGAAATATTTGGCATCAAAGTTGAACAATTTTAGGCCAAAAAACTGGTTTTCTGGCCATAACTTTTGTGTTAATTAGTTTCAAATGAAAACCCTCGACCAGTTTTTAGAGACGTCAAAGACGAACCCAAATATGTAGATTTCGTATATGTTAGATCTTTCACGTCAATAGAGATACGAAATAAGTGTTTTTTCAGACAATATTTAAAAAAAAACATACAAAATTAAGTATTCATTTTTTTTTCTAAATCCGTTAGACAAAAATGGAGATAAACGATTGGAGAACCGATAGCCGTTTGACTTATAATTCTATCAGTACTGCAAAAGTAGGAGACACGATTCAAAATTTGTCAAAAATCGATGAAAACCTCGGGTAGCCCCTTAAGACAGCAAACACACCTCGTATCGGCCAAACGCTGGCAATTTCCCCCATAAACCCCGCCTTCACTGTCGCGTCGCTAACACACCCCGTCGTCAGTTCCTTCATCATGTGGTGATACAGTTCCTCCTTAGTGCCATGCAAGGAGTCATCGGCCTGCATGTCTGCTATATAGTACCCCGTGCCAGCGAGGATGTGGACGCCAGTATCCAAAGCTACTTGCTTAAGGAACTGCAGGTCTCGATCCAAACCCTCGGTGGAGTTCTCGACGATTGTGCCTGAGGGTCAAAGAGTTAGAAGGTAAAATGTTGCAATTTCCATACATTTAATGACACGGGCTCTCTCTATGACTGTCTCGTGACTCGTGACTACGTCCGTTGCAATGAGGTCGAAACGTGAAAGTGATTTTAGCAATTTATTACTGTCGTATAGTCCCGACGGGTCATATTCATAATATCTCCCTCACACTACTTATGCCCATTTTCTATTACAACCCCTCTATATCCCTTGTTATAATTTGTTTCCATGGTCTCCTGAATAGGAGATTTCTGAAGTGTGCCAAGTGCCAACTGCCAACTTACCTCCTTTGAACATGAAACTACCGGGAGCTCACGCTCATATTATCATGTTGTACCGGATAACACAAGTCTTAAATCGAGTTTAGCTCGACATGTTTCGGGTTAATTCGTAGCTGTTCGAGAGTATTTTATTCGTGCGCCGGCTGTAGCTAGTCGCGCAGCCGCCGAGTCGCGTTGCTTCTAAGAAGAAGGGCTACGAATTTGCCCGAAACATGTCGAGCTAAACTCTATTTAAGACGTGAGTATCCGCTACAATATCATTTAGTACTTACCTCCTCCGCACTTCTTATACATCTTCACATCATTCACGACCGCCCGTCTCGTAGCGTCGTCATTCAGCGTCAGATTGTACAAAGAACTGTACGGGTACTGCCTCAGGTACCCGACGTTCTGCAAAGTCATGCTGCCGGCAAACTTGGCCGCCAGATGCTTAGGGGGCTTGCGGTAGAAGTGGGTGAACTCCATGGACAGGTGCTCGTGGGTTAAGGTTCGGCCGAGGGCCGAGGGGTCCATGTCTCCTAGCACTGTTACACAAAGCGGCCAATACTACTTATACGGTACAAAACTCTAAGGCCCTGGTTTCTCTGGCCCGTCATACTACGCGACTGGCGGCGCCTGGATGTCCGTCGCACCTCACGAATTTACGGTACCTATACCCGCCACCGGTGACCACCCTCAAACATCCTCGAACAAAGCATTGGGTCGCGGGCACGCGTCAGTCACCGGTCGCCGGCGGCGGGTGGTCAGGCAAATCAAGGCCTAATTAATGGTGGTTTTCCACCGGCGAGGCGAGACGAGAACGAAATTTTGTATGCATTCTCGCCATACAAATTTCAATAAAGGTGATTTTCCACCGGTGAGGCGAGACGAGGCGGGATGAGACGAGAATTGAAAATTTTAATAGTGATTTTCGACCGGCGAGGCGAGACGAGGCGAGGCGAGAATTTAAATTTGTACGCATTCTCGCGCGCCCGCCGCGAATCGCCGCTATTATTTTCAAGGTTTTTGTAGTCGGTTCCATTTTGGTTATTTTTATTTTTTTTAGAGTCGGTTTTTGTTGTTGTTCTACAAAACATCACATTAAGGGATTTCTACCAGTCAACCTTTGAGCGGATGAGAGGAGCATTCAGCTAGGATCCTGCGACTTTAGAAGTCAGAAATACTCGTAGAATAGTGGAAGCTACATTACAATGCTTAAATAGCATATTTGGTAAAGGTTGAAATATCGGTTCAGTAGGTTTCGATCTTCCGCTACGTATCTACAGCGCATGGGTAGTAGGTAGGTAGGTAACTTACGTATGAAATCACTTCAATGATAAGATAACGCTCGACAGTAAGTAGTACACAGCTCAAATGTTAATTAACTGATCTATCTTTATCTTAACTTTTAAACTATGTAAATAATAACTTTCTTACCGGTTTGAACTCGAGAACTCATGACTGTATTTTATAATAGACAAGTCTTCCGCTAGCAAAGACAAATGCACTCTTAATTAGGTGCCAATTAAAGTACTTAGATACAGTTATAAGTAGAGTAATAAACACAAAACAAAGTAACGTCAAGAAAAGACAAACGAATAATGTCTGCCGATGTGATCTGTTTCACTAGTCTCTCGATTCTGATAAGAACGAAACCACGCAAAACAAATTTAATTATAGCATTCTTCAACATGGATAAATAAATCAGGCCATTCACAAGTAACATACATAATCCATTTGAGGCTAGATAGTGAATAGCTCCACAACATCATTCGAGGAATGCTGTTCACTATCTGTCGAAATTTTACGGCGGGCTTTGCATTAGCTAGCTTTATTCACCAGTGTTGCCAGGATTTTGATTAAAAACCTACCATTTAGGAATTCCGGGAACATTTAAAAATCGTGTAACGTGTAGTATTTTTAGTATAATATTTTGAAGAAACACTTCGAATTTAATGTTTAGTTGGTTATTTACGAGTGTATATTTTATGTCGGAACCTCTGGGAGCCTATGCCTATGTTCAAACATGGTTCAGACCAAGTTCAGACATACCCGTAGCCATAGCTACGAGTAAACTATTTTGATTAGTTTTCGGATCATTTTTCGACATTGCCATTATTTTCGCTGAGACGTTTAAAGGAATCAAGTTAAATAATGCCTATTATAGTTAAAGAATACACTTGGCGGCAAACGCCCTCGACTTTAAACATAAGGATACCTCTCAATCCGGTAAATAGGGAAAAAGTGGACTTATTCACAACCGATTCATACATCAAAGCGCATTACAGCCCATTCATTTTTGAAATATTTCTCCTGCACGACGTAGACAACGATAAAAGTAAATGTGTCGTAAAAGATGACGAGATCGTGTTTGATTTAATGAAAAGAGAAGAATTGGAGTGGGAAACTTTAGAAAAAGAGCTAACAAAACCAGAGAAGATGCAACTTAAGCAAGAGATACTGGAGAAGTGTCAGAAGAAAGCTCAAGAGGAGTCTGAAGAGAGGAGAATAAGAAAGAGTCAAATGAATAGATTCACTGTGCAGCAAGCCATGGAGATAGACTCTAAGCAACACAGTCTAATGGATTCTAGAAGAGACGAGCAGAGGAAGGTTGCGATGGATGCGTTGGAGGAATGGAGGGTGAACGCTGACAAAAAGGGGGGAGTTAAAATTGTAGAGTTGCCAGATGAAGTACCGGAAGTGAAACAGACTGAAATTAAGATTGAACCAAAAAGAACGAACACCAAAACTGAACCGAAAGTAATGGAATCTGCTAAACCTCGTCCAAGAAAACCAGTGAAGGTAAGTATGCAGTAGCTAGAGTAGCTTAGATTAAAGTAATGTTATAACTACTTATATAATTATGCTCCTGAGGCCGTATTTTCTAAACCGCTCACGTTCGCGATCTCATTTCTTAAATTGTACAGTCGAGTTCATTAACGTGAGCAAAAATTTGACCAAAAATATCTGAACACGCTTCTACGCCTTTAACAATAATTATAGAATCGTGTTCAGATATTTTGAACAAATTTTTGCTCACAAGTTAATGAACTCGACTGTACATCGGTAAGCATGACAATACCAACGGTAAAAATATGGAAAGGATTATTCAGTACATTTGTAAGTAGCACCTAACTATTGTTATAATGTGTGGGCTAATTCAGATTCCAGTAAGGTCCGAATACGTGGCCAAGAAGAAAGAAGAAGCGGCAACGCGGGTGCTGCCGCGGCTGCGGACCGCCGGGTCGGTGGAGGTGTCCCACACGCCGCGGACGTTCCCCACGCCGAGCCGCGAGTCCGCCGCCGCCGAGGAGGAGGCCTGGCTAAGGAACGTGACCCTAGCCAGACGCGCCACTGGTTAGTTTGTCACCTAAATCAATAACCACATGGGGCTCGAAAAGGCTTCGGTAGAAACTGTAGAATGCGATAGTTTTGTAAATTATAGGTATTGGTTAAAGTACGCAGTACCTAATTGTTCGGGAAAAGATACTACCTACAGCGCACAGCAGATTGCCTCCCGCTCGACTTGACGGTGGCACTGCTGTGTCCTCAAGGCTCGACTTCTCACCACTGGTCACTGATGGAACTGGTTCCATCTTCAGGTTTCGTCTCCGAAGACCTCCGCCCGGAGGAGCAGGACCCGCAGTGGTGCAAGGAGAAGGGCGACGAGTTTTCCGCGCCGGCAACTTCCTCGGCGCCATCAGCGCGTACACGCACGGCATCTCGCTCTCGGACCGTCTGCCGAGCTTGTTCGCCAACAGAGCCGCCACACACTTCGCGCTCGGGAACTTCAACAAATGCGTAAGCGGACTGGGTTTTAGTTGTCCGAGATGTGTGCGGATGTGTAGCGAGGAATGTATTTTTCATGAACCAATGAAAAGGCTTCATTTAGTATCGCTCTGGTGAACAGCTGAGCAGAGCGTGCAGTAGTGGCGTAGCTATCGTATGGCCAGGTGGTGCAGTGCACCAGGGCCGGACCTCAGTGGGCCCTGTAATCTAAGCTTTGAAAAGAGAGGAGCATAAAAGAAAAAGCTCTAGCCATTTTTAGGGTTCCGGAGCCAGAATGGCAAATGTCTGTCTGTCCGTCCGTCGCGGCTTTGCTCAGGGACTATCAATGCTAGAAAGCTGTAATTTTGCACGGATATATAAGTAAACTATGCCGACAAAATGGTACAATTAAAAATTCAAAAAAAATTTTTAAGGTACTTCCATAGACGTAAAGTGGGGATATTTTTTTTTCTCATCCAACCCTATAGTGTGGGGTATCGTTAATCGTTAGATAGGTCTTTTAAAACCATTAGGGTTTTTCGATTCAGTGATTTGTTTGTGAAATATTCAACTTTAAAAGTGCAAATTTTCATAAAAATTGAGCGTTCCCCCCCTCTAAAATCTAAACAGGTGGGTGGAAAAATTTCATAAAATTCAGGATGGTAGTAAGTATATCAAACTTTCAAGGAAAACTGTAACGGCTAAGTTTGTTTGAGAATTATTAGTAGTTTAAGAGTAAATAGTAGCCTAAGGTATAAAATATACCTAAACTTGGAAGATTCCGTTTAAAATACGAAATCCTTAGAAAAATATTACTTATTTTTTTCGTAATGGCTACGGAACCCTATTTTGGGCGTGTCCGACACGCTCTTGGCCGGTTTTTTTATGTTTTTGAAGGCCAATAAAAGTTCAAGCTACGTGGAAAGACGGGTGATGGCTCGATTCTCTATGCACCGGGGCCCTTGTCCACCTAGCTACGCCACTGAGCGAGGCTAGGTATATGAAGCGTTCCTATTGGTTAATGAAAAACAGATTCCTCGCGCATCTCTGGTTGAACGCAGCCTTATATTCATTGACGTCTCCACTTCCAGGTGAACGACTGCTCGTCAGCCCTGGAGCTGATGCAGCCAGCCTGCGAGGGCAACCGGCGCAGCCGCGCCAAGTGCATTGCGCGCCGCGCCGCCGGCCTCGCGCGCCTCGGGTACCTCAACAAAGCCATCGACGAGATGAAAGCCGCCGCCCGACTGCTGCCGGATGACGAGATGATAAAGAAGGACGTGTATGATATGGAAAGGGCTTGGGAGCAGAATCCCGATTCTGATTGAATTGAACGGTGATTTTTTTTTTGTTAGTCGAGTTCATAAACTTGTGAGCAAAAATTTGATCAAAAATATCTGAACACGCTTCTACGCCGTTAACAATAGAGTCGTGTTCAGATATTTTTGATCAATTTTTGCTCACAAGTTTATGAACTTCACTGTACCTACCTATACCTACTAGGTTTTTTGTTGACTGTACTCGCATTGTCATTCAAACTACATTTCGGTACCAAATTTCAAGTCGATGCTGGTTAAGCAGTTTCGTCATGTAGAGAGATTCTGGCTGAACCATCAGAATTGCGTAAATAGCTATACCATACTATTGTATAAATATAGGTAATGCCACGTGAGTTGAAGTGAATAATTACAAACACAGCTATATGAAGAACTTATTGCATAAAAACAAATGAATGACTAAATGTCAAAATCTTGTTCTTGTGTTCGTGACCTCAACTCTGGAGGCACTACCTTGAACAGATCCGCAGTCACGTGCGCAAAAATTAGCGGTCAGCGCTACACTTACGTGCCGCGGGCTGTATGTTCAAGCACAGCATAGCTCAAACTACTAAGACTAGGAGTTTGAAATTTTGCACATGGTTTTCCACAGGATAGAGGGAGTACTGCGACGGAGGCGAAGCCCCGGACGCAAACTAGTCTGTCAAATTGGAGACACCGACCCTGAGAAGGAATTTCAATACAAATAAAGTACCATGTCTGATGTACTCCTTAAACCGTTATGATGTAAAGAAAATATATAACAAAAACTAAACAGAAATAAATGACTCCACTATAATATATAAATTATATTAATAGGAATTAATTATAATACAATTCTAGTTAATTACATTTCGTTTCATTCCTCAACAATCTTCTTGGAGAGTCCAAGATTGTTCAACAACGCTTGAGGGGAGGGATCGCGGCCTCGGAACCTGCGGAACACCTCCCCAGGATGGCAACTGCCTCCTAAAGCTAGGAAGGTGTCTCTATATCGAGCGCCAACAGCCAACAAGTCTTGGTTTGCATTCCTGGCCTCCTCGAACGCACTGTAAACATCCGCGGCGATCATCCTCGACCAAATATGGCAGTAATACGCCGCTGCCCACTCTTCAGAAACAACTTTCGTGAAAGAAAGAGGATGCGAATCGTACTTATCGAACGGCAAAGCATGGTATTTCGGCCATAGCTCCTTAACTAAATCACGCCAGAAGGCTTTCTTCGAATGCAGCTCTATGTCTAACCGCGATAAGTAGAGCTCTTTGCATAATGTGTAGCCTGCCATGTGGCCTCTGATGTTCTGAAGGTTCTGGATAAACTTGTCTGGTAATGGTTCCTCTGTTTTGTGATGGCCGCTGATTGCTTGGATTGTGTGAGGATCGTAGAGCCAAAGCGTCATGAATTGGCCGCAGACTTCAGCCGCGTCCCACTCGACGTTGGATAAACCTGCGACTTCGGAGTAGTTCGCTTTCGTAAGTAAATGCCTCAAGGAGTGACCAAATCTTTGGAAGAGAACGCTGACTTCATTGAAACTGAGTAGAGACTGTTTTCCGTCTGTGGGAGCCTGGAAGTTGAATATCAATGCTGACAAAGGAGTGGTGCCAGTAGACGCGCATTTGTTTTGTATCGATATGTGCCAGCCGGCGTCATCGAAGACGCGTATTTTCTCGTTCTGGCGAGCATAAGGGTCTAGGTAAAATCCTGCAATAGGTTTGTTACTGGATTCATCATACACGTCGTAAAATTTGACATCTTTGTGCCAAGAGTGGACATTTGATCTCTCTTCAATCTGTATCTTGAACAGTGTTCTGCACAGATTGAAAAGACTGTGAATAACTTTTGGCAGAGGGAAATATTCCCGGATTTTTTCTTCATCGAAGTTGTAAAGAGACCACTTCTGTTTTCGCTGCCAGTAAGGGATGTCCCAGTGCTCCAGTTTGAAATCAAAGCCTCTCTCTTGTGCGTATTTCTGCAGCGAATCTAACTCGACATCCTGCATGGGACGGGCATATTCCAGCAAGCTATCAAGGACGTTATTGACATTTTCCACAGATCCCGCCATTTTCGTTTCCATGCTCATATCAACAAATGTTTCAAATCCTAGTAATTTGGCTTGTTCTGTGCGTAAACCGCGTATTCTCTCTAAATGCGTGCTGCTCTCTAAGTCTTTATTGCCAAAGCCTGAACATCTCTGTACATGGGCTTGCCATGCGTTCCAACGCAGAGATCTATCAGGGCAGTATTGCATGAAAGGTTCATAGACATGGGGTTGTAAAGTGACTTTCCATGGTCCTCTGCTGCTATCATTACTCGTGGCTACAGATTTTATAAGGCTTTCAGGGAATTCACGCACAACTTGGCTATCATTTATGGTACTAGTAAACAATTAGTGGCCAATTGGACTTTTTCTCGGAACATGTATCTCTGCTTCTGTAATTCAGCAATAGTACTGTGAAGCTTTTCTCGTTTGCCGCCAGCCTCATCTAGACCATTAAGCTTGCCTTCTAAGATATATTTATCTAAAAGTCTTTGCTCCTCGTCTGTGAGCTTCTTCAGTTTGTTTTTCTCGTTGACAGCGGCTTGGAAGATAGGTACACTGTTAAATTTAGCTGACCTGGCTTTGTGTGCTCTTTCGTGGATGTTTCTGTAAGATGCTGTGGGCATAAGAGAGCTGTTTCCTAGATACAAAGTCTTGGCTATGCCCCAGGTAAGTTCGAGCTGGCCATCGAGCATCTCCAAAGGTTGGAATACTTCTTTAAATGCATTTTTGCAGTTGGCTGTTGACTTTTCGATGTGACTGACACCATTTTCGTAGTCCAAGCTCTGTTTACTGATGGCGGCAATGCATTTCTCGATGGTGATGTCACTAAACTCAGGCAGCCCATTTTCTGCAAGCAATGTGTTCTTTTCAGCATCCTCTCCTATTTCTGGAATACTGAAAAAATAAAAACAGTTGAAAGGTAACCAGGGCAATGCTGTTTTTGGCAGTTCTGTACAGTTACCGGCAGCAACATCTGTCACAGCAAAGCATGCATCTGATACGACTTTATGGCTGTATTTCTAGGGCCAGTAGAATGTGTCAGATATTTTTGCCCACTTCACTGTGGTAGATTTTAATGCAGGTGACTGTACTTTTGTAATTAACCAGATTGATAATAATAAATATTTAACAGAGATATAATTTATATATGTGTGTAGGTATATACAAAGAATGGTGTCTGGGCAAAAATACACCTTGACAAGTATTTGTTAAAAGTTTCATTTTTAATATAAGCTTTTTGCTGATTGTGCTTGCGCTTGCTTCTTATCTACGTATTTGTACTATATTTTAAGCAGTGCCAGATTAGCCCATAAGCAAATTAAGCAATTGCTTAGGGTATTACATCTTGGGGGCACCATAAACAAATTTGCTAGCACATAAAAGGTATGGCTGGTTACGGCTACTTATGGATGGGTGAGAATTTGACAAACGAGATAAACAACATACATACTAAAGAAATTAAATTTAATATTGTTACTGAGGTTCTCTATGGGGTTGACATTGTTTCCAACAATATAAACATGTTGCCAACAATATTTTCCGTTTTTTGAAGCCGTGGTGGCCTAGTGGTTTGACCTATATGTGCGAAATTACATTTAATTGCCTTACGGTGAAGGAAAACATCATGAGGAAACCTGCACATACCTGTGAAGTAATTCAATGGTATGTGGGAACTACGGCCCAAGCCCTCTCATTGTGAGAGGAGGCCTGTGCCCAGCAGTGGGAGTGGGACGTAAATAGGCTGGGATGAACAATATTTTCAGTTAACACATTAGCTGCCATCAAGTGCCATCCATAGTTTACCTAAAGTGTAGCTCCCCATGCCCCATACAAAGTTAGTAATTCCACTTGTGATACTCACAGCATCATCTTATTACTGAGGTAATTAATAATAAGCCCCCAAAATACTCTCCAAAACATGCTCCCATGCCCCATACTAATTGAGTGATCCTATGGGTAGTATGGGCGATGTTCACAGCATCCTATAGTACTGAGGTAATAATAAAAATAATCTCCCAAAATAATATTGTAAATAATTAGCTTTTGATCCCGCAAGTAATGCTCATGGCCATCCGATTATGTAATCCCACTGGTGATGCTCATGGCAGTGAACATGTTAAATACCAAGTTAGATAATATCTATCAGAAAGTACAGTTTTTACCATTTGGCAGGTTTGATTCTCAGTTCAGACAAGATTATTCAAATTTCTTTAAATGCAGTTTAAAATCGTTTTTAAAATCAAAACTAAGTCTTCTTTCAGTAAAATTGACTATCTACAATAGTTAAGATACTTTCCCTCCATGTGGCAGAGGTGTCTTTAGCCTATATAGTGCGTGTGCAATTATAACTTTAGTGCCATCAAGGAAGCGCGTGGTAAAAATGGAATACATACAAAATGCCACGGCCGCGCCCTAACACCGCTGCGGCCGTGTGCAACGCACACCCTGCACTTTAGGTAAAGATGCCTCTGCCATGTGGCATAGCTGTGTGACACGGACGTGGGGTGTATATGTACAATCAAGGGTTAAAACATATTTACACTTTAGGTACTACCTTATTGCTGTCATTATATTTGAATGTGTTAGATTGTATACAGTGAGAAGGAACTAAAATGTAAACATAACTTTAACCTGGACTTTACTGTAGTTCCAATATTAACATAAATTTAATATATGAAATAGAAAAATTATTAAGGGACAATTGAAACCAAATGACCTATTTGTCCCAAACTAAATACAGCTTGTACATGCTTGCTGTAAGGCTAACATAGTTTTATCCTCCTAAGTCCTTGTGTACTTTATAAAGGACCAATTAACACTAAGAAAAAAATTAAAGAATTCTAAGAATTTTGAAATAATATCCAAAATAACAAATCAGGTCGACCATATCTAGGTCTTAAGCACTAAGTTTGTTAAAAATGTCAGGACTCAGGAGAATATAGATATTTAAATGCATATTTAAATACACATTAATATACACAAGACCCGAGCTCAAATATTTGTATTTTTAAAACACACACACACACAAGACTTAATAACAAACTATAATAATACGTATAATTATAACTTTGGAGTTTTTGGTCGGTCAGTTTCTGTTCCGGCAGCAGCAGGGTACCCGATTGTCAGAAACTTAATCCATGAAGGTTAGAAAAATTACACCATAATTTCTCAGCCGCAACCGAGTCAAACTCAACAGTTGCATAAAAATACTTGATTAATAATGTGGATCCCAAAATATAGTCTACCGTAAACTGAGTAGATTGGTCCAATATAATTTGTATAAAACAAATCAATGAAACTTACAGCACGACGTATCCAGCGTTTCGTTTGTTTTGGTAAAATTGCTTTTTCACGTGTCGAGTTATCACTTTAGTGCGCAGGAACGATAAAGCCATTTTTTCTAAAATTTAAATATGAACTCTATGAAATATTTATTTCATAATCCGATATCAAAAGCAACCCGCACCCCAGCTTTGACAGAAACGATAATGAATGACATTTGCTTTGACTTTGACATTTTGTCGTTCGCTTGTCAGGCTTGTCAGATAAGAAAAACTTTTTTTTATTTTACGTAGTGCTGCACATCTTGTCTCTTGTTCAACATTTTAATCGATTTATTCGTCTTCATGATCATGAACTTTATAAAAAAAAACTACTTGACCTTCACATATTGTTGCAATTCTACCATAACTCATTAATGAAAATGATCACAATCATGGATAGTGATTCACATTGCAAAATTATAATTTACATTAAAAAAAAATAAACGAACTAGTTTTTGCTGTTACCGCCAATTATAAATGATTATTTAATTATTATGGCCAAACTCAAGTTATGTGTAACACGTTATAGAAATAAAAACGAAATTCCTTCTGCCTTTGCGTGTTGCGTGATACGTACAATGAATGCAAAGCTCTCGTTTCGATCGTTCCTAAACT
>NC_133479.1:3072169-3088307 GCF_025370935.1 Choristoneura fumiferana
TTTGAGAGGCAGGCAGGTTATTTCATCGGTTACTTGCGTTATGCAGTTTATTCCATTAAAGAAGTCTTACATGCTTTTTTTTCCCTCGAAACTGTTTTGATATACATTGCAATACATGGCGGATCTTTACAAAGATGTTAACGTTATTCGAAACTTTATTCAGGGGCGTTATTGGCAATCAAAAAAAAGAACTCACATGGGTAAAACATGTAATACCGTTGTTTTTATTTTTTTGACGACTATGAGACTTCAAATGCTTTAGGAAGTCACTCCGGGATTCATAAATTAGGTGCCGTATATGTTTCAGTCCATGTCTACCTCCTTGCCGTTGTAGTGTTCTATCTCATATTTTTTTAACGTTGCTGTTCCATTCATCTGACAGATTAAAATTCGGCAATAAAGTAATATTCCAGCCTGTAATAAATAACTTAATTATCTGAGCTCCATTGGCATCCCATTTGTCGTACCAAACTTTGATGGAGTTGTTATTTTGAACTGGCTTTAATTATCGTGTGACAATTTAGGCATCCATTCCATTACCGGTTTTGTGGAAAGCTTCTCTGCCAATTTCCCATGTAGAATTTGCCGCGTAAAAAAGATGTAATGAAAGTTCAAACATATGCCGATGAGGCTCTCCTAAGATGTGATACTGATTATGAAGCTGACTGACGTTCTTAGCCAATTTCCTTGCCCAATTCTGGTCAATTTAATCTGGGTTGGAAAGTGTGTTTGGATAAGAGTGAACGCTTCAGATTATTCGAACAAGTTTGGAGTAGATATTATGCATGAATTCTCGAAGGTTATCCGGAATTGTTCACCCATGGTTTTTCCGATCTTGATTCAGTACTGTTCGACTTACTTATACCTCGACTCATGTTACATACTGCTGCATGCTCTGCTGCATACTTACCTTCCCCGACGCACTCCTGCATCCTTCCTGTCCATACTAACAACGTTAACAATTCCCATCCTCGCTTATTAACGCTTTTGCCCCTTTGCACTGCATACTACCTTCCCGACGCACTCCCTGCATTCCTTCCCTGTCCATACTAACAACGTTAACAATCTCCCATCCCCGCTTATTAACGCTTTTACCCCTTATAACACTCAGTACTTACCTTCCCCGACGCACTCCTGCATTCCTTCCCTGTCCATACTAACAACGTTAATAATCTCCCATCCCGCTTATTAACGCTTTTACCCCTTACAGTACTTACCTTCCACGACGCACTCCCTGCATTCCTTCTCTGTCCATACTAACAACGTTAACAACCTCCCATCCCGCTTATTAACGCTTTTACCCCTATTAACACGCAGTATTTACCCTTCCTGACGCATTCCCCGCATTCCTTCCCTGTCCACACTAACAACGTTAACAACCTCCCGTCCCAGCTTATTAACGCTTTTACCCCTATTAACACGCAGTACTTACCCTTCCTGACGCATCCCAGCATTTCCAGCCTTTACCCTCACATACAAAAAAATCATAAAGATAGCAGCAGCCAAAGCAGCGGAAATGACAGTTTGTTACACATGTCTTTATTTATATTAAATATCCATCAAACCTCTTTAGCTAAAGTGCCGTAAAATTCGTTTGTCTTTATCTGTCACTTTGACATTCGTATTTGTGAGAAAGGGACCAATCACATTTTAGTTAACAGAAGTGAGTTTTATTAATAAGGCGGATAATGGGCTCCTAATCCAGGTACAGTCAGCATCATAAACATTCCTGCACTTTATTGTTGTATGTGTAGACATGTCATCATAAAATTAAAGATTTTGTTTTTCATTACGTCAGCTCTTTTTTACGATTGAAAAGACCACTTGAGATGAGGAAAACTATAATCGTGTTTATGAAGCTGTACAGGTAGCTTTATATGCTTTTGAGGCCCTATCGTTGGAACCAAGTTTAATTTCCGATGTGGTACATAATTGTTCATAATGGGTACATTTTTAACACTAACGATGGTGTGTACTTAGAAACCATCGTTAGTGTCTTCTTTTTTTACCAAAGCTTCAACGCCGGTGACCTGCCTTTTTTTTTTACATATAGACTCCTGTCTATAATCCATACCATGGTGTAGAGTCTGACACCTCTGATACCGAAAGGTGAGGAGGCTATGTCGAGCTCTACTCCAAAAGGCAGTAAACCTGGACTCGCCAGGGAGCAATTTCTTACCGATTTCTAGCAGCATCAAGACGGGCCTAACTTGGCTCCGCACACTTTTGTATGTTATGTCTTTCTTAAAGGAAATACTATATTCTCGTGAAATTTGTTTTATGGCAGTTGCTCCAATACAACGCCCGCTATAGTTGAAAGCTTGTTAATGGCTTAGATATTCGTCACATTGTAGGTGCTATTATTTTTTTCTTTGCAATAAAAAATCATTCCATAAAATAATTAACTATAATTGTAAAGGAATACTCTCAAGCGCGTTTGAACCGCCGTCACAACCATGGTCTCTTTATTTACGATATAATAAGGAACTACCGTGCAAATTTGATAACAAAATGTAAAAGGCTCTAGTTGAGATCTCCAAAATATCCGAAATGGCATTCGAGTCTTTTTATGAAAGTCATCAATAAAGAAACCATAGTTCTGAAAGCGGTTCAAACGCTCATGAGTATCGCCCTAAAACATATTTGGTATTTGTTTACCTGGTTGCTCTGACCATAGTCACTTATTTATCCAAAAATGCTTCAATTCTTCTACATAATTATGGTGTGATCGTGTTTATGAAGATGTACAGGTTGTAATATATGCCTTTGAGGCCCTATCGTTGGAACTAAGTTTAATTTCCGATGTGGTACAGTCAGCGTCAAATACTCTGTAGCAACCAAAGTAGTCAAATAGTCCGGTACACCATATATTTAGTATGGTGTACCGAACTATTTGGCCACTTTGACTGCTACAGAGTATTTGACGCTGACTGTACATAATAGTTCATAATGGGTACATTTTTTCACTCAATCGAGGGCAACTAAGTTAACACTAACGATGGCGTAGAAACCATCGTTAGTGTCTTCTTTTTTTACCAAAGCTTCAACGCCGGTGACCTGCCATTTTTTTTTACATATAGACTCCTGTCTATAATCCATACCATGGTGTAGAGTCTGACACCTCTGATACCGAAAGGTGAGGAGGCTATGTCGACCTCTACTCCAAAAGGCAGTAAAACCTGGACTCGCCAGGGAGCAATTTCTTACCGATTTCCAGCAGCATCAAGACGGGCCTAACTTGGCTCCGCACACTTTTGTATGTTATGTCTTTCTTAAAGGAAATACTATATGCTCGTGAAATTTATTTTATGGCAGTTGTTCCAATACAACGGCCGCTATTATACTTTATAAGTATGACAAGTTGAATGCCGTTTTAAACTTTGCTTATGGCTCCCTATCGTTGGAATTATTATGAATTAAATTTGTGTGGTTATTTAATATGAATACGAAGTCTTAATTTTATTAGTTCTTAATTTTCCTAATGCCTCATTATCCTTAATATAGTTGGTAGCAATTCGGTATCGGTTTATAAGATATTGTACTTACATTCCGATTGTTAAGCAATCTTATTCTATTATATTTTTAGGCTATTGTCTGAATTCAATTCGTGTGGTTATTTAATTAATATAAGACTTTTTGTTTTAGACTTAAGCTATACCAGTGGAGATCCGATCCGTATGCAGAATATGTAAACCGCATCCTGACTTCTTATACGTGTTGCAGTGATTCCAGGCTACGGTATGGCTGATGTTGCCAGTCGCTATTGTGGTCAGCCAGAGGTATGACGTCATCAATTTTTTTGTATGAGATTTTGAAATTTCTTGTTCTGAAACCTATAATGTTTATGAAACATCAATTAAAAGAGCTTTTGCGAGCTGCGTTTAAATATATATGTATATTACATTATTTCCTTAAAGCTACTCGTTAGGAATAAAAAACAAAAAATATTTTTGTTTTTGAAATGACGTTTGATATACATAGTTATATGTCAAATTACTTGTAATATACTGAAACATACGACAGGTGAAATAGATCATTTATTGTATATAATCAATATATTTAATCAATTTATAATATATTGTAGTACACAATTTTTATAAATTATGATCTTTATAAATTGTAACGACCAAACGTTCCTCGGCTCACAAAGCCCAGTTACATGATAGGTTACAGGATATGATAGAGAAAAGAAATTTCTAAATCCCATACAAAAAATCGATTGTCACCTCCCTGGACTGACCACTATAGAGACTGACAACATCAGTCATATCGTAGCCTGGGTTCACTACAACATATATCAGAAGTCCGAATGCGGCCTGCATATTTTGCATACGGATCTCCTTTGGTAGCTAACAAGGAAGGGTACCGAACTGTCCAAGTCCGATTTATTTTGATATATGTTATAGAGTAGTCTAAAATTGCACAGGTTTTTTTTAGCTGCTCAAATTCAATCTGTTAGGAGAAATTGTCCTTCCAAGAACTGAAATTTAATTAAATACTGGTTCCATTGTATGTTGGAGAACATGAAAGAATAATGGACTCGTGTTTTGTCAATTGTTTTTTATGTTTTTTTTTTCGAGACCATGAATAGGATCATGGACTAAGCTTTAAAGCTCTAGAGCTAGAGCTTAAAAAACATTTGACAAAACGTATCCATTCTTTTTTCATGTTCTCCAACATATAATGAAACCAGTAATTTATCTTCTTTTTTTTGAGAAATCTATAGAAGTTGGAGGGTTTGGTAAATTTTCAGTACTTTAAAGGGCAATTTCTCCTAACAGGTTGAATTTGGGCAGCTAAAAAAATACCTGTGCTATTTTAGACTACTCTATAACATATATCAAATTGAATCAAAACGGAGTCGGACAGTTGGGTACCCTTCCTTGTTAGTCTATTTTGGTTAAGGTACTGATGAATAATTAAGGTACACTGGTAAGAGTGGTAAGGTGTGTAAGGGAACAGCGTGAACTTTCCATACATTTTGCGGTAATTAGATGATGTGATTGATTAAGTAAAAAACATTTCACATGTTTTTCAATCAAGTAATGTAGGTAGTAGGAGTAACAGTTGTATCAAATTATGAAAAGTACACGCTATCGTTCCATTCACCTTAAGATGTAAAATTGACTGATTGTAAATATATAAAAGGATTCAGCGTCATGTTTCTGTAAATAAAATGTTCTCAAATTGGGTTAAACATAAGATTTTAATTCTTCTTAAATAAATGACATAAATGAAATAATTTTTAATTTATTCCAGGTTGTCTGCGTACCTACCTACCTACGCATTACCTGATCTAGTAGCAGTACTGCGTAGGCAGTAGGTATCAGGCTTCACAATACCTTTTACCGTGCTCTTACAGTACTCGCTACTGTAAGTGCACTGTTACAGATATTGTGCAGGATATTGCTTTTTAATGTGCATGCTCAGTAGTAGGTATTCAGAACAGTACCCGCTATTGTCCATGCACGTTAAACAGTACTTTCCTTTACAATACCTTTAACTGTAGTGCACAGTAAAATGTAATGTGGAAGACAGTAATTTTAATATGCATGCACAGTTGCCGGTACTGTAATTGCACATTAAAAAGTACTGTCGCCACATTACATTTCACTGTGCGGGCACATTAAAAAGTACCGTCTTCCTCGTTACATTTTACTGTGCGTGCACATTAAAAATAACTGTCTTGCACATTTAATTTTACTGTGCGTGCACATTAAAAAGTACTGACTTCCTCGTTACATTTTACTGTGCGTGCACATTAAAAATTACTGTCTTCCACATTACATTTTACTGTGCATGCACATTAAAAAGCACTGACTTGCTCGTTATATTTTACTGTGCATGCACATTAAAAAGTACTGACTTGCTCGTTATATTTACTGTCCATGCACATTAAAAAGTACTGACTTCCTCGTTACATTTTACTGTGCGTGCACATTAAAAAGTACTGACTTGCTCGTTTATTTTACTGTGCATGCACATTAAAAAGCACTGACTTGCTCGTTATATTTTAATGTGCGTGCACATTAAAAATTACTGTCTTCCACATTACATTTTACTGTGCATGCACATTAAAAAGCACTGACTTGCTCGTTATATTTAACTGTCCATGCACATTAAAAAGTACGACTTGCTCGTTATATTTTACTGTGCATGCACATTAAAAAGCACTGACTTGCTCGTTATATTTTATGTGCGTGAACATTAAAAATTACTGTCTTCACATTACATTTTACTGTGCATGCACATTAAAAAGCACTGACTTGCTCGTTATATTTAACTGTCCATGCACATTAAAAAGTACTGACTTGCTCGTTATATCTTACTGTGCGTGCACATTAAAAAGTACTGACTTGCTCGTTATATTTAACTGTCCATGCACATTAAAAAGTACTGACTTGCTCGTTATATTTTACTGTCCATGCACATTAAAAAGTACTGACTTGCTCGTTATATCTTACTGTGCGTGAACATTAAAATTACTGTCTTCCACATTACATTTTACTGTGCATGCACATTAAAAAGCACTGACTTGCTCGTTATATTTAACTGTCCATGCACATTAAAAAGTACTGACTTGCTCGTTATATCTTACTGTGCGTGCACATTAAAAAGCACTGACTTGCTCGTTATATTTAACTGTCATGCACATTAAAAGTACTGACTTGCTCGTTATATCTTACTGTGCGTGCACATTAAAAAGTACTGACTTGCTCGTTATATTTTACTGTCATGCACATTAAAAGTACTGACTTGCTCGTATATTTTACTGTGCGTGCACATTAAAAAGTACTGACTTGCTCGTTATATCTTACTGTGCGTGCACATTAAAAAGTACTGACTTGCTCGTTATATTTTACTGTGCGTGCACATTAAAAAGTACTGACTTGCTCGTTATATTTTACTGTGCATGCACATTAAAAAGTACTGACTTGCTCGTTATATTTTAATGTGCGTGAACATTAAAAATACTGTCTTCCACATTACATTTTTACTGTGCATGCACATTAAAAAGCACTGACTTGCTCGTTATATTTACTGTCCATGCACATTAAAAAGTACTGACTTGCTCGTATATCTTACTGTGCGTGCACATTAAAAAGCACTGACTTGCTCGTTATATTTAACTGTCATGCACATTAAAAAGTACTGACTTCCTCGTTACATTTTACTGTGCGTGCACATTAAAAAGTACCGACTTGCTCGTTATATTTTACTGTGCATGCACATTAAAAAGCACTGACTTGCTCGTTATATTTTAATGTGCGTGAACATTAAAAATTACTGTCTTCCACATTACATTTTACTGTGCATGCACATTAAAAAGCACTGACTTGCTCGTTATATTTAACTGTCCATGCACATTAAAAAGTACTGACTTGCTCGTTATATCTTACTGTGCGTGCACATTAAAAAGTACTGACTTGCTCGTTATATCTTACTGTGCGTGCACATTAAAAAGTACCGACTTGCTCGTTATATTTTACTGTGCAAGCACATTAAAAAGTACTGACTTGCTCGTTATATCTTACTGTGCGTGCACATTAAAAGTACTGACTTCCTCGTTACATTTTACTGTGCGTGCACATTAAAAAGTACTGACTTCCTCGTTACATTTTAATGTGCGTGCACATTAAAAATTACTGTCTTCCACATTACATTTTACTGTGCGTGCACATTAAAAGGTACCGTCTTCCTCGTTATATTTTAATGTGCGTGCACATTAAAAATTACTGTCTTCCACATTACATTTTACTGTGCGTGCACATTAAAAAGTACTGTCTCCCACGTTACATTTTAATGTGCGTGCACATTAAAAATTACTGTTTAAACAGTTAAAATTCTTTTAATGTTTAAACATTAAAAAAAAAATTAAAAAAAATTTACTGTTTAAAACAGTAAAAAAATTTTTAATGTTTAAACATTAAACTTTTTTTTACTGTTTTAAACAGTAAATTTTTTTTACTGGTCAAAACATAAAATGTACTGTTTTGCTTTAACTGTTTTCGGAACAGTAAAATTTAATGCTCAAAACAGCAGGCTCCCCTGGAACTGTTTAAAACAATAAACTTTAACGATTTATCAGGTATTTTAAATGATTATTTTTTTCAGTGTAATATCTACATTCCTATAATATTAGCATTACATAATTTCTGCTTACCGTTATGATCACTTTTTTAAATAGCTATAGTCTTGTTATGTTTGTTTTCCCATAATGTCTGCTTTATTTTCAAAACAATTTCCAAGGGATTTTCGTAGTTTAGTTTTTACTAAATCAATGCTAATAAATGCGAAAGTAACTCAGTCTGTCTGTTTGTTACTCTTTCACGGCTAAACCGCTGTACCGATTAAGATGAAATTTGAAGAACATGATTAGAGACATTTTGGGAATGAGACTTTTCTGGAATGCCAACGTTATAAGAAGGCGGATATTTTGAGGTTGCAGACATTTGAGAATAAGCACTTTCTGAAAAGCGAACATTATACAAAAACTGTCAGTCTTGGAGACAGGCAATTTATATAGCTGATATTTTGAGAGCTGACATTATGCAAAAGACGTGTTGACATTCTGAAAAGCAGACATTTTGCGAAAAATACATTTTAGGAAAACGGATATTTCAGGCCTGAGCCGCCGCGCGCGGCAGCAATTTTCAGTGCTCTTCTGAGCTCTGTATCGAACAAAATCATGCCTCATGCGCTTACTCGCGCGGAAGCTCGCTCGGTGGATTACATGATTACACACACAGCGACATAAAGAACTGATTACACTAAAGGAGAATGAATGAAATGGATGAGTAAACGTCAAAATTCCGCTGCCGTTACACGACATGTTCTTGTGTGCGCCTCAACTCCGGCGGCACTACGTTTAGCAATCGCTGCATTGCAGGCATGGTTGAGATATTATTTGCGTAACGCCTTAACTATTTAATACATTTCCTCCCTACGCTATTCCCTATTCCAAATAAATCATTTTGTATTCAAGACTGTTTAAATACCTGTAGATACCTTTTGAATCATTCAAAACGAGATTTCATTCAAAAGATTTACGAATTGAAAAATATAGTTTTTGGAAATGAGCTGAAGTGTGTGAAGTGCCATTGATTTTTTTTTTAAAGGTGTACCCGTGCGAAGCCGGGGCTGGGCGCCAGTCTTAGATATGATGACAAGGCAGTATGGAACTATTTACGTACCAACCATGATACGATAAGAATATATGATAAGTAAGTATTATTATTCATCAACCGAGTTGTCGAAGCATTATTCAGAAAACTGTAATGCGCGAGCAGTACAACTTCTCTTACTGAATTTTTTTTGGCAGGTGGTAGGACCTTGTGCAAGGTCCGCCCGGATCGCTACCACCATCTTGCTCGCTAATCCTGCGTGAAGCAGCAGTGCTTGCACTGTTGTGTTTCGGCGTGGAGAGTAAGACAGCCGGTGAAATAACTGGCACTTGAGGTATTCCTTCTTTGGCCTCTAGGTTGGCAACGCATCTGCATACCCAGGTGTTGCAGTTGTCTATGGGTGGTGGTGATCTCTTACCATCAGGAGATCCACTTGCTCGTTTGCCATCCAGTTGAATAAAAAAAAAAAAAAAAAAAAAAACGAATTCAATTTTGTTTTCTATTAAGAAACGTTTGAAATATAAAAGAAAGCAACTAAATCGTGCTCTATTCGAGCTAAGCACATGTAACGTAATTCCAATGTTTTCTCCCTGAAACTCTTGTGTGTTAGACCAGTGTACACGAAATGCAGTCGGCACCTATCCGGCCGGTTTTTTGTACAAAATATAAACAGTTTAAAAACCGCCCGCCCGTTTGTGTGCCGCGAAAACACTCGGCTGTTTACAAGTTGGTACAAAAAATCTCTTTTTAGGGTTCCGGAGCCAAAATGGCAAAAACGGAACCCTCATAGTTTCGCCATGTCTGTCTGTTTGTCCGTCCGTCCGCGGCTTTCTCAGGGACTATCAATGCTAGAAAGCTGTAATTTTGCACGGATATACATGTCAACTATGCCGACAAAATGGAACAATAAAAAATTCAAATTAATTTTTTTTTAGTGTACCTCCCATATACGTAAAGTGGGGTGATTTTTTTTTCTCATCCAACCCTATGGTGTGGGGTATCGTTGGATAGGTCTTTTAAAACCATTAGGGGTTTGCTAAGACGATTTTTTGATTCAGTGATTTGTTTGCAAAATATTCAACTTTAAAGTGCAAGTTTTCATTAAAATCGAGCGTCCCCCTGCCCCCTCTAAAATCTAAACCGGTGGGTGGAAAATTTTAAAATTTAGGATGGTTGTAAGTATATCAAACTTTCAAGAAAAACTATAACGGCTAAGTTTGCTTGAGAATTATTAGTAGTTTTACTCTTAAATAGCAACCTAAGTTGTAAAATTTACCTAAACTTGGGAGATTCGGTATAAAAATACGAAATCCTTAGAAAATATTACTTATTTTTTTCTTAATGGCTACGGAACCCTATTTTGGGCGTGTCCGACACGCTCTTGGCCGGTTTTTTTTCGACAAACTGTTGCGCTTTCAAACTTTGCGTCCATGTGAACTTTTTAAGTTTGCCCAGTGTTTGCATGAATGTAAATGTTGGCATCACTGGACCATATTTTACCTGCTTACATATGTAAGTTAAAGCTTATTTTATCTGGCATTTAACTATTTTTATTTTGGCTGGTATTTAGGCGTCGTGCGTGGCAGAATATAAATTAACGTACCTAAATGTAATAAGTAGTATCTAAATTATGTCTCACAATTTTTTTTAGGGTTCGTACCTCAAAAGGAAAAAAAGGAACCCTTATAGGATCACTTTTTGTCCGACTATCTGTCTGTCTGTCAAGACCTTTATTCTCAGGCACGCATGGAGGTATCAAGCTGAAATTCATACCAAACACTCAGGTCTACTGTCCCTTGCAGCTGTGAAAAAATCAAACTTCTAAGCCAACGCAATCAAAAGATACAGCCGTTTATGCTGCAAATTTTCGACACTCGCAAGGAATCAAAACTTACAGGGTTCTTCCCGTGAACTCCATGTTATAGCAAAGATAAAGGAATCCGACTCGCACTTGGCCGTTTTATTAACCCGGTAGCTTACGAGTATTAATGTGTCCTACTGCAAGGCAAAATCCTCTCTTTCTTATTCCACTCGTCTCTACTCTTCACCTAATATTAAGATCCACCCATATCAGATCTCACTAATATTAAGTATAAATGCGAGAGTCTGTAAGTATGTTTGTTTGTTACCTCATCACGTCTAAGCCGCTAAACCGATTTAGATGAAATTCGGTATAAAGATAGTTTGAGTCCCAGGGAAAGACATAAGATAGTTTTTATCCCAGAAAATTGCATAGCTCCCGCGAGATAGCTATACACGAATTCTACTTTTGTTTTTTAACTGTTTATCCTTTTACAAAACAAAATAAATCTATCCTTGTAAAAGAGTTATAGATACTCACACAAACTATCGCATTTATCAACTACTAGCTTTTACCGCGGCTTCGCTCGCGTTAACCATTAACATTTCAAAGAAGCAAGCAATCAAGCAGCAAGCCAGCAAGCATGCAAGTGAGCATGTAAGCAAGCATGCAAGCAAGCATGCAAGCAAGCATGCAAGCAGCATGCAAGCAAGCATGCAAGCAAGCATGCAAGCAAGCATGCAAGCAAGCATGCAAGCAAAGCATGCAAGCAAGCATGCATGCAAGCAAGCAAGCATGCAAGCAAGCATGCAAGCAAGCATGCAAGCAAGCATGCATTCAAAGCTGCATTCAAGCATGCAAGCAAGCATGTAATTTTGCCAAGAAATAGTGCTAGTAGTAAGCATGCATTCGAGCATGCAAGCAAACATGCATTCAAGCATGCAAGCAAGCATGCAAGCAAGCATGCAAGAAATCATGCAAGCAAGCATGCAAGCAAGCATGCAAGCAAACATGCAAGCAAGCGTGCAAGCAAGCATGCAATCAAGCATGAAAGTGAGCATGTAAGTAAGCATGTAATTATGCAGGAATGTTGCAAGCTCTGCTGCAAGCAAGCATGCAAGCAAGCATGCAAGCATGCAAGAAAACAAACATGCAAGCAGGCAAACAAAATATGCAAGCAGGCATGCAAGAAGGCATGCAAGTGAGCATGTAAGTGAGCATGTAAGCAAGCATGTAATTATGCAAGGAATAGTGCAAGCAAGCATGCATTCGAGCATGCATTCAAGCATGCAAGCAAGCATGAAATTTTGCAAGAAATAGTTCTAGTAGTAAGCATGCATTCAAGCCTGCATTCAAGCATGCAAGCAAGCATGCAAGCAAGCATGCATTAAATCATGCAAGCAGCGTGGAAGCAATCGTGTAAGCAAGCATGTGATTATGCAAGAAATGGTGCAGCAAGCAAGCAAGCATGCTTTTAACACATTATTAAGTCAGCTCAGTCAGCTCCGCGGTTAGAAAACAAAAAACAAAGTTTTGGTCATCCCTTGGGAATGGCAATTTTTTTTCGGGATAAAAATATCCTATTATTTATTCTGGACCTCTAATATGACGTATGCAAAGTTCATAGGAATCGGTGCAGTAGTTACGGCGTGAAAGCGTAACAAACAAACAACAAACAAACAAACAAACTCACTTTCCCCTTTATAATAGTAAAGATAAAGATAAAGATAATTAAAATTAAATACATATAACTCTTACGTAGCTGTATGTAATATGGTTGTCTACAAGGACTTTAGCGCGTTCCAATTTCGTCAAACAGCTCATTCATCGTACCAATTGCCCTACATTCCGTTATTCGCAAATTGAATATTTCCTTTATTGTACATTGTGAATGGAGTCATAATATTTATATGATGACAAGGAAGTGTAACTAGTAGCGTGCTAGTCAACAGCGGACGTAGCGAGTTGTTCAAGGAACAGTAATTATGTAAAACGAAAACTATTTTTTTGGATGGGCAAAACTCCCCAATTCCTGTTAATTGATTTTTTTTTGAGGGTGAAAACTCCCCGATTCCTGTTAATTAAAACAGCTAAAAATGTTTCGGGTAGGTAACGCAGTGTAGGGTTCCGTTTATAAACTTGTAAAGTCTTCGAAGTTGTGATAGTTTTCGTTTTCAATTCCTTATAGGTACATACATATATATACCTATTTTCTGTATCGCTTACTATTTCTGGTGTACAATAAAGAGTCATTATATTGTATTGTATTTTACCATCATGATTTTTTTTCAGGTCAATTTAAAGCCTAAGATTTTACACACCGACAAAACGTTTTTAGCAAACTTATAATGCTTTTGTAATACCTATCCAACAAGACCCCACACTATGGATTTAGACGAGTTTTTTTTTTTAGTTGAAATTAAGTATCACTTTAATGGCGTAGTAATAATCATGAAAAATTGCAGTTTTCTAGCAATAATAGTCGCTAAAGCTAAGCCGGGCCGCAAAACTATAAGGGTTTCTAAGTAAGTTTTCTAAGACCGTTTTTTTTTCTTAAAATTAGTTGTCAGTCAGAAAAGTGCGTGTCATCTCCAGTAGTTAGTGCCCTATAATTCCAACCAATTAACCGTTCAGCATCAGCGATGTTAATTTTCATTTTAACGACGTCACGTCGCGTCGCATTAGGCGTCGTATCCGAAGTCGAGTAATGAAATATTATAAGCCATATTCACTTACCGAATAAGGTCGCGGCTCACTTACATTTACTTCTGAAGTAAACTGGGACGAAAGGATTGCCGGTTGATGTTTTTAAGCGAGCTGCGTGCGAGAGAGAGAAGGTTAGCTAGGTTGAAGTGGTAGAAAATTGTTCGCCCCGTAAAACACAGAGGCCTTTATCTAACACATTCAGAATTTACGTTCATTAGGGCTTATGCTTTCAGCACTTAAAATATATGTTCTTATAGAAGTCACACGTTGCATACAATCTAATTAGTTCGTCAGTTATATTATCAGAAAATATTGGACACGATTAGTTAAAATACATACATAATATCCGTTTGTGCCCGAATACATAAATAAATAAAATTCCGCGATCCACAAGCCCTCAATCCCGAACTTTGCTTCAGCTTCGTCATTTTTTGTTTGTTTGACAAAAGAAAAAGTACGTCTCATATTTTTTTTTGATTATCTAACTGACTGACCGAATAGATTAATACTTTTTTATTCCGAAAACTACCCAATTCTCCCACCTATTAACTTATTGAAAACAAGCAATCCTATAAAAAACATCCATGTTCTTGATGGATTGACAGAGCCGTCAAAGGGGGAGATCATATTTCATCTGTCGCGGGAAACGATAAAAATAACTTACCGACCTAACTTAAAAATTTGGCTCGACATTTCCGATGTGGCTTATCGGGAATTCTGGACTTAGAGTGACCTCTTACCGTGAAACGCGACCGTCATTGCTTATATCTAGGGGTTTCAATCACGTGTGCTGTGACGCGAAGCGGCCATTTTGATATGTGGATGATATGTGATATCAAAATGGCGGATTTTATCATCACATCAGCCGTAGGACGTTCACTGTTGGACATAGGCCGCCCCGTAAGCCTCGTGAACCTACGGCTTTAAACAGGTCATCCGTCCATCTCGCTGGTGGACGTCCTACGCTGCGCTTGCCGACCCGGACATTTTTGCTGCAGGATTATTTATTCGAGCATTTCAACCGCTTATTTTTGTGGTACATTATTTGATGACTCTTTGATTAGTTTTTAGACGTCCTATACTTCTACTAAATAACCTGGAGACTGTAACAGAATCTTCTATCAAGCCAACGTAAATGTGCTCACGAAAATCACACATATACACACAAAAATCACGCCTGTATTCCCAAATGGGGTGGTAGGCAGAGCACACGAAACGTTACCGCTTCGGAGCCACTTTTAGCAGTTTTAGGTTTAAGTTTGACAAAAACGGTACAATAGCGACAGGTTGCTAGCCTGTCGCCTACGGTATACCTTAACCTATATCCTCAGTCACCTCTTACGACATCCACGGAAGAAATGCAAAGGTGTAATTATAACCCGACAGACACCACACGGGTACGAGTACGGGTACGGGTACGAAAACCACACGGAATAATAAGTTTTAAATTATTTTTTTAATTTTAAGGTTTCGAACCTCAAAAAGAAAAACGAACCCATAAGGGTTCACTTTTTGGCCGTCTGTCCGTCGCTAGCACAAGCAGACAAGACCCTTTTTTTTAAGAACGCCTGGAAGTGTCCATTTAGACCTTCAGATCGCGGGTGAGCAAAGAAATAGTTTATATTTCATAGATTTTTTTGCCACACATCCTTAGCCGTTTTTGTTGTGAGGTATGACTAGTCAATCAGGGTGTCTCGTGTTAAAGTTGTCATAAAGTCAAAGTCAAAAGTCGATCATTTCGTTTTCTGTCATTCAAGATTGATTGATGAATGTTACGAATATTGAATACATTTGTTTTCATCAGTACGGACCGTCAGTCCGTGAAGGTTACACGATAATTCTCTCGTCATTCTTACCAGAATGATGGACTTGAACTCATGCCACAATTAGCGTGTGATGTCGTGTTACTTTACAACGTGATCACTTGATCAGTCAAAATGTTTTGTCTTTGGCTGACAAAGGTAAGCTATTTGGCAGATAGAGACAAACAATGTTAAGCTAACATTTAAGCCACAGAAGCGTTTATCAATAAGGACAAGGTGCTAAAGTTCCTACATAAATTAGTCGAGTAAAATAAAAGTATATTCAATGAAAAGAAAAGTTAGCGTACTTTCACTTCAATTTGCGATCAAAGCATATGGAATTACGGGAACCGAAAGACTTTTATTCAATATTCAATTTGCAAGTCCGTAACGAAATGGAAACGATATTAAGTTATGTCTAACCTTTTTCCCATCGACCAGTGTTGCTGACCCCTCGTACAACAGGATCTGGTTTGAATTTAAGCGACTGCACGGGTATTTTTATACTGGACACTTTCGTATGACTTTCGAAGACATTGACATCTCTAAGGTCTGCCTTTGAAAGGTTTAATATTGTAATAAATTTCTGATTGATCGTTACTTTTAACGAAATACTTGTTTTACAACCTTTTGTGTCTAGGAAATTTATTAGGGCAATTCTGGTGATTGAGTGAGTTATCACATTTATTACAGTTTGTGCCGGA
>NC_133479.1:3090986-3125962 GCF_025370935.1 Choristoneura fumiferana
AATATCTCCCTCACACTACTTATGCCCATTTTCTATCACAACCCTCTATATCCCTTGTTATAATTTGTTTCCATGGTCTCCTGAATAGGAGATTTCTGAAGTGTGCCAAGTGCCAACTGCCAACTTACCTCCTTTGAACATGAAACTACCGGGAGCTCACGCTCATATTATCATGTTGTACCGGATAACACAAGTCTTAAATCGAGTTAGCTCGACATGTTTCGGTTAATTCGTAGCTGTTCGAGAGTATTTTATTCGTGCGCCGGCTGTAGCTAGTCGCGCAGCCGCCGAGTCGCGTTGCTTCTAAGAAGAAGGGCTACGAATTTGCCCGAAGCATGTCGAGCTAAACTCTATTTAAGACGTGAGTATCCGCTACAATATCATTTAGTACTTACCTCCTCCGCACTTCTTATACATCTTCACATCATTCACGACCGCCCGTCTCGTAGCGTCGTCATTCAGCGTCAGATTGTACAAAGAACTGTACGGGTACTGCCTCAGGTACCCGACGTTCTGCAAAGTCATGCTGCCGGCAAACTTGGCCGCCAGATGCTTAGGGGGCTTGCGGTAGAAGTGGGTGAACTCCATGGACAGGTGCTCGTGGGTTAAGGTTCGGCCGAGGGCCGAGGGGTCCATGTCTCCTAGCACTGTTACACAAAGCGGCCAATACTACTTATACGGTACAAAACTCTAAGGCCCTGGTTTCTCTGGCCCGTCAGCGACTGGCGCGGCGCCTGGATGTGCGTCGCACCTCACGAATTAACGGTACCTATACCCGCCACCGGTGACGTTTCAGAGAAACCACCCTCAAACATCCTCGAACAAAGCATTGGGTCGCGGGCACGCGTCAGTCACCGGTCGCCGGCGGCGGGTGGTCAGGCAAATCAAGGCCTAATTAATGGTGGTTTTCCACCGGCGAGGCGAGACGAGAACGAAATTTGTATGCATCCTCGCGCGCCCGCCGCGAATCGCCGCTATTATTTTCAAGGTTTTTGTAGTCGGTTCCATTTTGGTTATTTTTATTTTTTTTAGAGTCGGTTTTTGTTGTTGTTCTACAAAACATCACATTAAGGGATTTCTACCAGTCAACCTTTGAGCGGATGAGAGGAGCATTCAGCTAGGATCCTGCGACTTTAGAAGTCAGAAATACTCGTAGAATAGCGGAAGCTACATTACAATGCTTAAATAGGTAGTATATATGGTAAAAGTTGAAACATCGGCTCAGTAGGTTTCGATCTTCTAGCTAGGTATCTACAACGCATGGGTAGTATAGGTAGGTAACTTACGTATGAAATCACTTCAATGATAAGATAACGCTCGACAGTAAGTAGTACACAGCTCAAAAGTTAATTAACTGATCTATTTTATCTTAACTTTTAAACTATGTAAATAATAACTTTCTTACCGGTTTGAACTCGAGAACTCATGACCGTATTTTATAATAGACACGTCTTGCGCTAGTAAAGACAAATGCACTCTTAATTAGGTGCCAATTAAAGTACTTAGATACAGTTATATGTAGAGTAATAAACACAAAACAAAGTAACGTCAAGAAAAGACAAACGAATAATGTCTGCCGATGTGATCTGTTTCACTAGTCTCTCGATTCTGATAAGAACGAAACCACGCAAAACAAATTTAATTATAGCATTCTTCAACATGGATAAATAAATCAGGCCATTCACAAGTAACATACATAATCCATTTGAGGCTAGATAGTGAATAGCTCCACAACATCATTCGAGGAATGCTGTTCACTATCTGTCGAAATTTTACGGCGGGCTTTGCATTAGCTAGCTTTATTCACCAGTGTTGCCAGGATTTTGATTAAAAACCTACCATTTAGGAATTCCGGGAACATTTAAAAATCGTGTAACGTGTAGTATTTAGTATAATATTTTGAAGAAACACTTCGAATTTAATGTTTAGTTGGTTATTTACGAGTGTATATTTTATGTCGGAACCTCTGGGAGCCTATGCCTATGTTCAAACATGGTTCAGACCAAGTTCAGACATACCCGTAGCCATAGCTACGAGTAAACTATTTTGATTAGTTTTCGGATCATTTTTCGACATTGCCATTATTTTCGCTGAGACGTTTAAAGGAATCAAGTTAAATAATGCCTATTATAGTTAAAGAATACACTTGGCGGCAAACGCCCTCGACTTTAAACATAAGGATACCTCTCAATCCGGTAAATAGGGAAAAAGTGGACTTATTCACAACCGATTCATACATCAAAGCGCATTACAGCCCATTCATTTTTGAAATATTTCTCCTGCACGACGTAGACAACGATAAAAGTAAATGTGTCGTAAAAGATGACGAGATCGTGTTTGATTTAATGAAAAGAGAAGAATTGGAGTGGGAAACTTTAGAAAAAGAGCTAACAAAACCAGAGAAGATGCAACTTAAGCAAGAGATACTGGAGAAGTGTCAGAAGAAAGCTCAAGAGGAGTCTGAAGAGAGGAGAATAAGAAAGAGTCAAATGAATAGATTCACTGTGCAGCAAGCCATGGAGATAGACTCTAAGCAACACAGTCTAATGGATTCTAGAAGAGACGAGCAGAGGAAGGTTGCGATGGATGCGTTGGAGGAATGGAGGGTGAACGCTGACAAAAAGGGGGAGTTAAAATTGTAGAGTTGCCAGATGAAGTACCGGAAGTGAAACAGACTGAAATTAAGATTGAACCAAAAAGAACGAACACCAAAACTGAACCGAAAGTAATGGAATCTGCTAAACCTCGTCCAAGAAAACCAGTGAAGGTAAGTATGCAGTAGCTAGAGTAGCTTAGATTAAAGTAATGTTATAACTACTTATATAATTATGCTCCTGAGGCCTAATTTTCTAAACCGCTCACGTTCGCGATCTCATTTCTTAAATTGTACAGTCGAGTTCATTAACGTGAGCAAAAATTTGACCAAAAATATCTGAACACGCTTCTACGCCTTTAACAATAATTATAGAATCGTGTTCAGATATTTTGAACAAATTTTTGCTCACAAGTTTATGAACTCGACTGTACATCGGTAAGCATGACAATACCAACGGAAAAAATATGGAAAGGATTATTCAGTAATTTGTAAGTAGCACCTAACTATTGTTATAATGTGTGGGCTAATTCAGATTCCAGTAAGGTCCGAATACGTGGCCAAGAAGAAAGAAGAAGCGGCAACGCGGGTGCTGCCGCGGCTACGGACCGCCGGGTCGGTGGAGGTGTCCCACACGCCGCGGACGTTCCCCACGCCGAGCCGCGAGTCCGCCGCCGCCGAGGAGGAGGCCTGGCTAAGGAACGTGACCCTAGCCAGACGCGCCACTGGTTAGTTTGTCACCTAAATCAATAACCACATGGGGCTCGAAAAGGCTTCGGTAGAAACTGTAGAATGCGATAGTTTTGTAAATTATAGGTATTGGTTAAAGTACGCAGTACCTAATTGTTCGGGAAAAGATACTACCTACAGCGCACAGCAGATTGCCTCCCGCACGACTTGACGGTGGCACTGCTGTGTCCTCAAGGCTCGACTTCTCACCACTGGTCACTGATGGAACTGGTTCCATCTTCAGGTTTCGTCTCCGAAGACCTCCGCCCGGAGGAGCAGGACCCGCAGTGGTGCAAGGAGAAGGGCGACGAGTTTTTCCGCGCCGGCAACTTCCTCGGCGCCATCAGCGCGTACACGCACGGCATCTCGCTCTCGGACCGTCTGCCGAGCTTGTTCGCCAACAGAGCCGCCACACACTTCGCGCTCGGGAACTTCAACAAATGCGTAAGCGGACTGGGTTTTAGTTGTCCGAGATGTGTGCGGATGTGTAGCGAGGAATGTATTTTTCATGAACCAATGAAAAGGCTTCATTTAGTATCGCTCTGGTGTGGCGTAGCTATCGTATGGCCAGGTGGTGCAGTGCACCAGGGCCCGGACCTCAGTGGGCCCTGTAACCTAAGCTTTGAAAAGAGAGGAGCATAAAAGAAAAAGCTCTAGCCATTTTTAGGGTTCCGGAGCCAGAATGGCAAATGTCTGTCTGTCCGTCCGTCCGCGGCTTTGCTCAGGGACTATCAATGCTAGAAAGCTGTAATTTTGCACGGATATATAAGTAAACTATGCCGACAAAATGGTACAATTAAAAATTCAAAAAAAATTTTTTAAGGTACTTCCCATAGACGTAAAGTGGGGGTATTTTTTTTTTCATCCAGCCCTATAGTGTGGGATATCGTTAATCGTTGGATAGATCTTTTAAAACCATTAGGGTTTTTCGATTCAGTGCTTTGTTTGTGAAATAATCAACTTTAAAGTGCAAATTTTCATAAAAATTGAGCGTTCCCCCCCATCTAAAATCTAAAACAGGTGGGTGGAAAAATTTCAAAAAATTCAGGATGGTAGTAAGTATATCAAACTTTCAGGAAAACTATAACGGCTAAGTTTGTTTGAGAATTATTAGTAGTTTAAGAGTAATAGTAGCCTAAGGTATAAAATATACCTAAACTTGGAAGATTCCGTTTAAAATACGAAATCCTTAGAAAACTATTACTTAATTTTTTTCGTAATGGCTACGGAACCCTATTTTGGCGTGCCCGACACGCTCTTGGCCGGTTTTTTTATGTTTTTGAAGGCCAATAAAGTTCAAGCTACGTGGAAAGACGGGTGATGGCTCGATTCCTCTCTATGCACCGGGGCCTTGTCCACCTAGCTACGCCACTGAGCGAGGCTAGGTATATGAAGCGTTCCTATTGGTTAATGAAAAACAGATTCCTCGCGCATCTCTGGTTGAACGCAGCCTTATATTCATTGACGTCTCCACTTCCAGGTGAACGACTGCTCGTCAGCCCTGGAGCTGATGCAGCCAGCCTGCGAGGGCAACCGGCGCAGCCGCGCCAAGTGCATTGCGCGCCGCGCCGCCGGCCTCGCGCGCCTCGGTACCTCAACAAAGCCATCGACGAGATGAAAGCCGCCGCCCGACTGCTGCCGGATGACGAGAAGATAAAGAAGGACGTGTATGATATGGAAAGGGCTTGGGAGCAGAATCCCGATTCTGATTGAATTGAACGGTGATTTTTTTTTTGTTAGTCGAGTTCATAAACTTGTGAGCAAAAATTTGATCAAAAATATCTGAACACGCTTCTACGCCGTTAACAATAGAGTCGTGTTCATAGATATTTTTGCTCACAAGTTTATGAACTTCACTGTACCTACCTATACCTACTAGGTTTTTTGTTGACTGTACTCGCATTGTCATTCAAACTACATTTCGGTACCAAATTTCAAGTCGATGCTGGTTAAGCAGTTTCGTCCTGTAGAGAGATTCTGGCTGAACCATCAGAATTGCGTAAATAGCTTATACCATTACTATATATATGTAATGCCACGTGAGTTGAAGTGAATAATTACAAACACAGCTATATGAAGAACTTATTGCATAAAAACAAATGAATGACTAAATGTCAAAATCTTGTTCTTGTGTTCGTGACCTCAACTCTGGAGGCACTACCTTGAACAGATCCGCAGTCACGTGCGCAAAAATTAGCGGTCAGCGCTACACTTACGTGCCGCGGGCTGTATGTTCAAGCACAGCATAGCTCAAACTACTAAGACTAGGAGTTTGAAATTTTGCACATGGCTTTCCACAGGATAGAGGGAGTACTGCGACGGAGGCGAAGCCCCGGACGCAAGCTAGTCTGTCAAATTGGAGACACCGACCCTGAGAAGGAATTTCAATACAAATAAAGTACCATGTCTGATGTACTCCTTAAACCGTAATGATGTAAAGAAAATATATAACAAAACTAAACAGAAATAAATGACTCCACTATAATATATAAATTATATTAATAGGAATTAATTATAATACAATTCTAGTTAATTACATTTCGTTTCATTCCTCAACAATCTTCTTGGAGAGTCCAAGATTGTTCAACAACGCTTGAGGGGAGGGATCGCGGCCTCGGAACCTGCGGAACACCTCCCCAGGATGGCAACTGCCTCCTAAAGCTAGGAAGGTGTCTCTATATCGAGCGCCAACAGCCAACAAGTCTTGGTTTGCATTCCTGGCCTCCTCGAACGCACTGTAAACATCCGCGGCGATCATCCTCGACCAAATATGGCAGTAATACGCCGCTGCCCACTCTTCAGAAACAACTTTCGTGAAAGAAAGAGGATGCGAATCGTACTTATCGAACGGCAAAGCATGGTATTTCGGCCATAGCTCCTTAACTAAATCACGCCAGAAGGCTTTCTTCGAATGCAGCTCTATGTCTAACCGCGATAAGTAGAGCTCTTTGCATAATGTGTAGCCTGCCATGTGGCCTCTGATGTTCTGAAGGTTCTGGATAAACTTGTCTGGTAATGGTTCCTCTGTTTTGTGATGGCCGCTGATTGCTTGGATTGTGTGAGGATCGTAGAGCCAAAGCGTCATGAATTGGCCGCAGACTTCAGCCGCGTCCCACTCGACGTTGGATAAACCTGCGACTTCGGAGTAGTTCGCTTTCGTAAGTAAATGCCTCAAGGAGTGACCAAATCTTTGGAAGAGAACGCTGACTTCATTGAAACTGAGTAGAGACTGTTTTCCGTCTGTGGGAGCCTGGAAGTTGAATATCAATGCTGACAAAGGAGTGGTGCCAGTAGACGCGCATTTGTTTTGTATCGATATGTGCCAGCCGGCGTCATCGAAGACGCGTATTTTCTCGTTCTGGCGAGCATAAGGGTCTAGGTAAAATCCTGCAATAGGTTTGTTACTGGATTCATCATACACGTCGTAAAATTTGACATCTTTGTGCCAAGAGTGGACATTTGATCTCTCTTCAATCTGTATCTTGAACAGTGTTCTGCACAGATTGAAAAGACTGTGAATAACTTTTGGCAGAGGGAAATATTCCCGGATTTTTTCTTCATCGAAGTTGTAAAGAGACCACTTCTGTTTTCGCTGCCAGTAAGGGATGTCCCAGTGCTCCAGTTTGAAATCAAAGCCTCTCTCTTGTGCGTATTTCTGCAGCGAATCTAACTCGACATCCTGCATGGGACGGGCATATTCCAGCAAGCTATCAAGGACGTTATTGACATTTTCCACAGATCCCGCCATTTTCGTTTCCATGCTCATATCAACAAATGTTTCAAATCCTAGTAATTTGGCTTGTTCTGTGCGTAAACCGCGTATTCTCTCTAAATGCGTGCTGCTCTCTAAGTCTTTATTGCCAAAGCCTGAACATCTCTGTACATGGGCTTGCCATGCATTCCAACGCAGAGATCTATCAGGGCAGTATTGCATGAAAGGTTCATAGACATGGGGTTGTAAAGTGACTTTCCATGGTCCTCTGCTGCTATCATTACTCGTGGCTACAGATTTTATAAGGCTTTCAGGGAATTCACGCACAACTTGGCTATCATTTATGGTACTAGTAAACAAATTAGTGGCCAATTGGACTTTTTCTCGGAACATGTATCTCTGCTTCTGTAATTCAGCAATAGTACTGTGAAGCTTTTCTCGTTTGCCGCCAGCCTCATCTAGACCATTAAGCTTGCCTTCTAAGATATATTTATCTAAAAGTCTTTGCTCCTCGTCTGTGAGCTTCTTCAGTTTGTTTTTCTCGTTGACAGCGGCTTGGAAGATAGGTACACTGTTAAATTTAGCTGACCTGGCTTTGTGTGCTCTTTCGTGGATGTTTCTGTAAGATGCTGTGGGCATAAGAGAGCTGTTTCCTAGATACAAAGTCTTGGCTATGCCCCAGGTAAGTTCGAGCTGGCCATCGAGCATCTCCAAAGGTTGGAATACTTCTTTAAATGCATTTTTGCAGTTGGCTGTTGACTTTTCGATGTGACTGACACCATTTTCGTAGTCCAAGCTCTGTTTACTGATGGCCGCGATGCATTTCTCGATGGTGATGTCACTAAACTCAGGCAGCCCATTTTCTGCAAGCAATGTGTTCTTTTCAGCATCCTCTCCTATTTCTGGAATACTGAAAAAATAAAAACAGTTGAAAGGTAACCAGGGCAATGCTGTTTTGGCAGCAACATCTGTCACAGCAAAGCATGCATCTGATACGACTTTATGGCTGTATTTCTAGGGCCAGTAGAATGTGTCAGATATTTTTGCCCACTTCGCTGTGGTAGATTTTAATGCAGGTGACTGTACTTTTGTAATTAACCAGATTGATAATAATAAATATTTAACAGAGACCCTGTCAATAATTTATATATGTGTGTAGGTATATACAAAGAATGGTGTCTGGGCAAAAATACACCTTGACATGTTTTTGTTAAAAAGTAGTTAAAAATTTCATTTTTAATATAAGCTTTTTGCTGACTGTACTATTTGATGATTGTGCTTGCGCTTGCTTCTTATCTACGTATTTGTACTATATTTTAAGCAGTGCCAGATTAGCCCATAAGCAAATTAAGCAATTGCTTAGGGTATTACTTCTTGGGGGGCACCATAAACAAATTTGCTAGCACATAAAAGGTATGGCTGGTTACGGCTACTTATGGATGGGTGAGAATTTGACAAACGAGATAAACAACATACATACTAAAGAAATTAAATTTAATATTGTTACTGAGGTTCTCTATGGGGTTGACATTGTTTCCAACAATATAAACATGTTGCCAACAATATTTTCCGTTTTTTGAAGCCGTGGTGGCCTAGTGGTTTGACCTATATGTGCGAAATTACATTTAATTGCCTTACGGTGAAGGAAAACATCATGAGGAAACCTGCACATACCTGTGAAGTAATTCAATGGTATGTGGGAACTAAGGCCAGCGCCCCTAACACCACTGCGGCTGTGTGCAACGCACACCCTGCACTTTAGGTAAAGATGCCTCTGCCATGTGGCATAGCTGTGTGACACGGATGTGGGGTGTATATGTACAATCAAGGGTTAAAACATATTTACACTTTAGGTACTACCTTATTGCTGTCATTATATTTGAATGTGTTAGATTGTATACAGTGAGAAGGAACTAAAATGTAAACATAACTTTAACCTGGACTTTACTGTAGTTCCAATATTAACATAAATTTAATATATGAAATAGAAAAATTATTAAGGGACAATTGAAACCAAATGACCTATTTGTCCCAAACTAAATACAGCTTGTACATGCTTGCTGTAAGGCTAACATAGTTTTATCCTCCTAAGTCCTTGTGTACTTTATAAAGGACCAATTAACACTAAGAAAAAAAAAATAAAGAATTCTAAGAATTTTGAAATAATATCCAAAATAACAAATCAGGTCGACCATGTCTAGGTCTTAAGCACTAAGTTTGTTAAAAATGTCAGGACTCAGGAGAATATAGATATTTAAATACACATTAATATACACAAGACCCGAGCTCAAATATTTGTATTTTTAAAACACACACACACACACACAAGACTTAATAACAAACTATAATAATACGTATAATTATAACTTTTGGAGTTTTTTGGTCGGTCAGTTTCTGTTCCGGCAGCAGCAGGGTACCCGATTGTCAGAAACTTAATCCATGAAGGTTAGAAAAATTACACCATAATTTCTCAGCCGCAACCGAGTCAAACTCAACAGTTGCATAAAAATACTTGATTAATAATGTGGATCCCAAAATATAGTCTACCGTAAACTGAGTAGATTGGTCCAATATAATTTGTATAAAACAAATCAATGAAACTTACAGCACGACGTATCCAGCGTTTCGTTTGTTTTGGTAAAATTGCTTTTTCACGTGTCGAGTTATCACTTTAGTGCGCAGGAACGATAAAGCCATTTTTTCTAAAATTTAAATATGAACTCTATGAAATATTTATTTCATAATCCGATATCAAAAGCAACCCGCACCCCAGCTTTGACAGAAACGATAATGAATGACATTTGCTTTGACTTTGACATTTTGTCGTTCGCTTGTCAGGCTTGTCAGATAAGAAAAAACTTTTTTTTATTTTACGTAGTGCTGCACATCTTGTCTCTTGTTCAACATTTTAATCGATTTATTCGTCTTCATGATCATGAACTTTATAAAAAAAACTACTTGACCTTCACATATTGTTGCAATTCTACCATAACTCATTAATGAAAATGATCACAATCATGGATAGTGATTCACATTGCAAAATTATAATTTACATTATTTTTAAAAGAAAATAAACGAACTAGTTTTTGCTGTTACCGCCAATTATAAATGATTATTTAATTATTAATGGCCAAACTCAAGTTATGTGTAACACGTTATAGAAATAAAAACGAAATTCCTTCTGCCTTTGCGTAGTTGCGTGATACGTACAATGAATGCAAAAGCTCTCGTTTCGATCGTTCCTAAACTCCTAAACGATATTTTTTCAGTTTCCGAACCGAACATAGTTTTCACTTTGTTGACATTTCATTTGGCGGCGGGTGCGGGTTAGTTTGTGGCTTTCTTTGAGTATTTATCTAGATAAATACTCGAAGGTGGCTTTGGTTTGTGGATGGATAAGGAAGGTAAATTTTGTTTCTGTGTTTTTCTGTCAATCACTATAAATTCAAATTGGCATCGACTTCATTGGGGTAAGTACCTAATACAAAATAAAAGAAATATATTAGGATAAAATAACTTATTTATTAAGCGGTTTAAATTATCGAAATCAAATCAGTCTTTGTTTTAGTTATCACAAACAACAAATATATTACTGAGTTGTTCTAATACTAACCTTAAAGTAAGTATTTACAATTTTATTTACAACTTAAAATCTATCAGTATCATCAGTCGGGTCGGTGGGTGTTTGAGTTTAGTCGACCTCATCGACGGTGGGTCCGTGGGCGCCATTGGGCGGGGCGCCGTGCAGCTTGGCCATGGCGGGCGCCACGTCCCGCTGCAGCTCCTCCAGCTCGTGCTCGAGCTCGGCGCGCTCGGCCAGCGCGTTGTTGTCGAGCCACTGCAGCGCGCGGTCGAGGCGCGCCCGCGCCGCCGCGCGCTCCGCCTCGGGCAGCTTGTCCGCAGCCGCGGCGTCGTCGAGCGCCTGCCGCGCCGCGAACGCGTACGCCTCGAGCCGATTGCGCGCGGCCACGCGCTGCCGCTGCCGCTCGTCCTCCTCCTTGTAGCGCTCCGCCTCCGCCAGCATGCGGTCGATGTCGCCCTGCGACAGCCGGCCGCGGTCGTTCTTGATCACGATGTTCTGCGAGCGGCCCGAGCCGCACTCCTTGGCGGTCACGTTGAGGATGCCGTTGGCGTCGATGTCGAAGGTGACGTCGATCTTGGGCACGCCGCGCGGCGCGGGCGGGATGCCGCTGAGGTCGAACACGCCCAGCCGGTTGTTGTCCTTGGTCAGGGCGCGCTCGCCCTCGAACACCTGGATGGTGACCGCCGGCTGGTTGTCCGCGTACGTGGTGAACGTCTGCGACTGCTTGCAGGGGATGCGGCAGTTGCGCTCGATGATGTTGGCCATGACGCCGCCGGCGGTCTCGATGCCGAGCGACAGCGGCGCCACGTCCACGAGCAGCACGTCCTGGATGCGCGCGTCGCCGGCGCCGCTCAGGATGGCCGCCTGCACGGCCGCGCCGTAGGCCACCGCCTCGTCGGGGTTGATGGACAGGTTGAGCTGCTTGCCGCAGAAGAAGTCCCGCAGCATGGCCTGGATCTTGGGGATGCGCGTGGAGCCGCCGACGAGCACCACGTCGTGCACCTGGCCCTTGTCCAGCTTGGCGTCGCGCAGCGCCTGCTCCACGGGCTGCAGCGTGCCGCGGAACAGGTCCGCGCAGAGCTCCTCGAAGCGCGCGCGCGACACGCGCGTGTAGAAGTCGACGCCCTCGAACAGCGCGTCGATCTCGACGGTGGCCTCGCTGCTGGAGGACAGCGTGCGCTTGGCGCGCTCGGCCGCCGTGCGCAGGCGGCGCAGGGCGCGCGCGTTGCCGCGCAGCTCCTTGCGGTGCTTGCGCCGGAATTCGTCCGCGAGGTGGTTGACCAGCCGGTTGTCGAAGTCCTCGCCGCCCAGGTGCGTGTCGCCGGCCGTGGCCTTCACCTCGAACAGCGAGCCCTCGTCGATCGTCAGCACGGACACGTCGAACGTGCCGCCGCCGAGGTCGAAGATGAGCACGTTGCGCTCGCCCTTCAGATTCTTGTCCAGGCCGTAGGCGAGCGCGGCGGCGGTGGGCTCGTTGATGATGCGCAGCACGTTGAGGCCGGCGATGGCGCCCGCGTCCTTGGTGGCCTGACGCTGCGCGTCGTTGAAGTACGCCGGCACTGTGACCACGGCGTCGCGCACCTGGCTGCCCAGGTACGCCTCCGCCGTCTCCTTCATCTTCGTCAGCACCATGCTGCTCACCTCCTCTGGCGCGAACGTCTTCTTCTCGCCCTTGAACTCGACTTGAATCTTAGGCTTTCCGCCGTCGCAGACTACTCGGAACGGCCAGTGCTTCATATCCTCCTGGATCTTGGGGTCGTCGAATTTGCGTCCGATGAGTCGCTTGGCGTCGAACACCGTGTTCGCGGGGTTGAGCGCGACCTGGTTCTTAGCGGCGTCGCCGATCAGTCGCTCGGTGTCCGTGAACGCGACATACGATGGCGTGGTGCGGTTGCCCTGGTCGTTGGCGATGATCTCCACGTTCCCGTGCTGAAACACGCCCACGCACGAGTACGTCGTTCCCAGATCGATTCCGATTGCTGGCATTTTCTTAAATTTCTTCAAATACTCGCTTGTAAAAATATTCAATATTCAATGCGTAATAAACTTGTTCAGACTTCGAGAGGTAATTTACCGCTCAGACTTCTCTTCGTTCGTTCACTTCACTTCGTGTTTTCAAATTAGACTGAATCCCCGCCGCTGGGCGCTCGCTTTTATACCCGGCGAGCGTCGACCAATCAGATGCCAGAATTTTCCAGATAGTTCGCGGCAAACGTCCGTGCTACCAATAAAGATCAAATCAACTTCGAGAACATTCGTGATTGTTTGGCTTTTAGAGCAGGATAGAATCGCGCAGGTTATGAGTGCAAGCGAGAAGAAAGATGACGCAGTGATACCAGACGCGTAAAATTTCCTTACGTTTCAATTTTTTATGAACGCTGTCGGGAAATGTCCTAAAGTGATGTTACGTTAACGAGTAGTGCACACTATACTAATATGGATTTTATTATGTTTTTACACGGAAAATGGTGCGATTAAATTAATGGTTATCTTATGTCTTATGTTCGTGATAACATTCACTTGCAGGCTAGTTTGTATTCTCTTAACTACTTCACGTTCCTTAGTTTGTTTATCTCTTCGTTAGTTTATAAATCTGTCATTGTTCCAATGTTCAGGCCTTACACTAAGTAAGTACTAAGTTCATTATTTGAATTTCGTATTGTGCCATCCCGTTCATGCGAATAATACTTAATACAAGAAAGAAGGAGACGGTACGATACCAACTTCGATTTTAGAATTTTGGAGTAGCTTTCCATGCATACATGCGATGATTTTCCTGTACAATTATTTTCTATTATACTTTGAAACTTGAATTATAAAATAATGATATGATATGGGGTTATACCAGTAATTAATATTGTTTATATGTATATATGTACGGTAATTAACGACGTTCATGTAGCATTTTATAAAAATATACCGAAATGTATTTCTGGTAATAATTATTTTACTGGTATGGTATTACTGTCTCAATCGTCGCGTGACGTAGCGAGAAGGAGAAAGCTTTACACGCATACGCTAACGTAAGAAAGAGACACTGCGTTATCTGGAACTTGCGATGTATTCGGAGGGATTCCAGAATTTTCTCGCTATACTAACGTGCTACTATATCGATGTTTGGGTACGCCCTATACCACGAAGTGCAAAACTCGAACTTCGTATGTTGCCGTCCCGCTGACGCTTATGTCATTTAATGCGCGAGTGAAAGGAACGGTACGATACGAACTTCGATTTGCGAGTTTCGTAGTAGCCCCTCAGATATCATCTGGAGTTTGTTCGTAAATAAACCAACCTTTGAAACTTTCTGTGGTATGTTAGCAAGATCAATTATGAAATATAGGTAAGTATGTAAAATTGTTGGTTGTTAAACTATGAAAATTCCAAACTTTTACATGCCCATTTAGAAATTAGTGAGTTTTGATTTATTTTTCTAGGTATTGTACGTTATTTAATGATTATTCAAACAATTAACTTTTAAGGATAATAATAAAAAAGGTCTTATTATAAAATGTGTATATTAATACTTTACAATAAATAAAAAAATGAAACGACTGTTTCTACAAGTAGATATGTACATGTTTTGTCATGTTCACAGATCAATCGCTTTTATATGATTTTTAGGTACCTTAACTAAAGCTATGCTGTACATTTGACCCATTATCAGATGAAAGGTATGTCTGTACAGCAGTGAGAAGTTATAGGCTGGGATGATGATGAAAACTTCAACAATCCTCAACATTCATTTATTCAACATAAACTTTATCTTCTCGCCGTCCTTCTCCATTACAGCCGCCACATTCTCTATAATGGACACGTGGACCATCTCACAAGAACACAGAACATTACAAGTGTTACAGCTTCTTTGCTCCTGTACCACATTAACTTTTCCTTCGATTGGTTTCTGTTCTCTAACTGGTGGGTTGCAACAGAAGTCGGTGTCCAGCCCCATTTTTTCTCCATCCTCCAGGGTTTGTGGAAGATGCTGGTTCAGAGTTTCAGGGAGGAGCAGGCTGGCGATGCCTCCGGCGACCAGGAGAGCACCCATGATGATGAGGGGAAGCACCATGATGTCAGAGCCCTGGAATAACAAAATGTTTGTTATTGCTTCTAAATAATTAAAATTTATGCGCAAAAAAAATAAATTTAGTTATTAAAGTTAGACCTAGTAATTAATATTACATAGTAAGTTAGTCATCTCATAACTAAGTAGGTAATAAGCGGAAGTTGCACTTTAAACTTAAAAAAAAGGTAAAGGAAACACTAAGAATTTAAACACTAAGAGATGGCAGGTAACATTCAAAATCACTATAATTTATTTTTTTAAATGATTTAAGAGATTTATCTTATCAGCATCTTTTTAGATTCAATCAATTTCGAGTTTAAATATGCTCCCTGCCTCTAAATTTTCTAATATGGCATCAAAAATTAAATTAATCAAGGTACCAAATAGCACACAATGAGTATTATCATCTAGTTGGCAGGCCTCCCACCAGGTGGACTGACGACATCGTGAGAGTAGCGGGAAACCGGTGGATGCAAGTGGCGAGTTGTCGTTCATTGTGGCGTTCTAAGGGGGAGGCCTTTGTCCAGCAGTGGACGTCTTCGGGCTGATGATGATGATGATGATGATGATGAGTACTATCAACGATCATTTGTCTTACAGAACCTTATTTTCCAGTCTTAGAGATTAAGAACGAAGAATCTCTGTTTCCGAAATATTTATATTACCGCGAAGTTGTTATATCTATGCGGATACTTTCTTCTTTATAATAAAATTTTCTTTATTTAATTGCGGAACCACCCATTTGTTATGGGTGGTCCAGTTTGAGTCCCACTTGGCTGGTTTTATTTTATACGATTCTAAACGCTCGTGTAAACAAAAAACCTCTGAAAACATCTATAAGTATTTCTCGAACTTTCTCGAACAGTAACCGTATGCCGTAACGAACGGAGTAAATCTCTGTGTATACATAAAATCTCCATACAACAGAACAATACGAATATGTGCGAAATTTCCTGCAGGGCTACTACGAAACTCGAAGTTCGTATCGTACCATCCCTCTCGTATTAAATAGTATAAGTGTCAGAGGGATCGCACGACACGAACTTCGAGTTTCGAGTTTCGTAGTAACCGTGCTGTACTAGATACTGTCTCTTTCTCGCATTAACCTTACAACATAAAGCTATCTCACAAGCCCGACCTCCGACGACAGTAATACCACATGCTGTTTTTAAAAAGTCGGGACATTTTAAAAATTGAATTTTAGCGTTTTGACCGGAATTTTATATTAATTCCTAAGATCATTTAGAATAAGTTCTTGAATAATTAAGTGTCTAATGAGTCCGTTAATTACTCTACAAAATGCGAAACTTGGCATTTAACAAACAAAGTATTAAATATTTGCGAAATCGCGAAGCGGTGCCAGATAAATGCCAAGTTTCGCGATTTCGCAAATACTTAATACTTTGTTGTTAGTTTGTGCTATTTTTTTTTCTAGCTGCCAGGAGCAAGATTCGGGCTTCGTATCTTGCCGTCCCACTGACGCTTATATTAAGAACGATGTGAGCTTCGGTTTTCGAATTTCGTAGTTTAATTTTTTTTTAAATGTTAAATGCAGGTAGTTCGAATTACCATTATTTTTTACCTTGTGACACAATTAATCATACAATTGTGTGATTATATAATATATGATAATTAATAGTAATTCTAACAACCTGCGTTTATCGAGTTTTTTTTTACCAACTATTTATCTCTGACTTTAAAAAAATAATAAAATCATGAAAAAATAGATAATTTTACGCGTCTGGTATCACCGCGTCATCTTTCTACTCGCTTGCACTCATACATCGCGCGATTCTATCCTGCTCTAAAAGCCAAACAATGACGAATGTTCTCGAAGGTGATTCGATCTTTATTGGTAGCACGAACGTTTGCCGCGAACTATCTGGAAAATTCTAGCATCTGATTGGTCGACGCTCGCCGGGTATAAAACCGAGCGCCCGGCGGCGGGGATTCAGTCTAATTTGAAAACACGAAGTGAAGTGAACGAACGAAGAGAAGTCTGAGCGGTAAATTACCTCTCGAAGTCTGAACAAGTTTATTACGCATTGAATATTGAATATTTTTACAAGCGAGTATTTGAAGAAATTTAAGAAAATGCCAGCAATCGGAATCGATCTGGGAACGACGTACTCGTGCGTGGGCGTGTTTCAGCACGGGAACGTGGAGATCATCGCCAACGACCAGGGCAACCGCACCACGCCATCGTATGTCGCGTTCACGGACACCGAGCGACTGATCGGCGACGCCGCTAAGAACCAGGTCGCGCTCAACCCCGCGAACACGGTGTTCGACGCCAAGCGACTCATCGGACGCAAATTCGACGACCCCAAGATCCAGGAGGATATGAAGCACTGGCCGTTCCGAGTGGTCTGCGACGGCGGAAAGCCTAAGATTCAAGTCGAGTTCAAGGGCGAGAAGAAGACGTTCGCGCCAGAGGAGGTGAGCAGCATGGTGCTGACGAAGATGAAGGAGACGGCGGAGGCGTACCTGGGCAGCCAGGTGCGCGACGCCGTGGTCACAGTGCCGGCGTACTTCAACGACGCGCAGCGTCAGGCCACCAAGGACGCGGGCGCCATCGCCGGCCTCAACGTGCTGCGCATCATCAACGAGCCCACCGCCGCCGCGCTCGCCTACGGCCTGGACAAGAATCTGAAGGGCGAGCGCAACGTGCTCATCTTCGACCTCGGCGGCGGCACGTTCGACGTGTCCGTGCTGACGATCGACGAGGGCTCGCTGTTCGAGGTGAAGGCCACGGCCGGCGACACGCACCTGGGCGGCGAGGACTTCGACAACCGGCTGGTCAACCACCTCGCGGACGAGTTCCGGCGCAAGCACCGCAAGGAGCTGCGCGGCAACGCGCGCGCCCTGCGCCGCCTGCGCACGGCGGCCGAGCGCGCCAAGCGCACGCTGTCCTCCAGCAGCGAGGCCACCGTCGAGATCGACGCGCTGTTCGAGGGCGTCGACTTCTACACGCGCGTGTCGCGCGCGCGCTTCGAGGAGCTCTGCGCGGACCTGTTCCGCGGCACGCTGCAGCCCGTGGAGCAGGCGCTGCGCGACGCCAAGCTGGACAAGGGCCAGGTGCACGACGTGGTGCTCGTCGGCGGCTCCACGCGCATCCCCAAGATCCAGGCCATGCTGCGGGACTTCTTCTGCGGCAAGCAGCTCAACCTGTCCATCAACCCCGACGAGGCGGTGGCCTACGGCGCGGCCGTGCAGGCGGCCATCCTGAGCGGCGCCGGCGACGCGCGCATCCAGGACGTGCTGCTCGTGGACGTGGCGCCGCTGTCGCTCGGCATCGAGACCGCCGGCGGCGTCATGGCCAACATCATCGAGCGCAACTGCCGCATCCCCTGCAAGCAGTCGCAGACGTTCACCACGTACGCGGACAACCAGCCGGCGGTCACCATCCAGGTGTTCGAGGGCGAGCGCGCCCTGACCAAGGACAACAACCGGCTGGGCGTGTTCGACCTCAGCGGCATCCCGCCCGCGCCGCGCGGCGTGCCCAAGATCGACGTCACCTTCGACATCGACGCCAACGGCATCCTCAACGTGACCGCCAAGGAGTGCGGCTCGGGCCGCTCGCAGAACATCGTGATCAAGAACGACCGCGGCCGGCTGTCGCAGGGCGACATCGACCGCATGCTGGCGGAGGCGGAGCGCTACAAGGAGGAGGACGAGCGGCAGCGGCAGCGCGTGGCCGCGCGCAATCGGCTCGAGGCGTACGCGTTCGCGGCGCGGCAGGCGCTCGACGACGCCGCGGCTGCGGACAAGCTGCCCGAGGCGGAGCGCGCGGCGGCGCGGGCGCGCCTCGACCGCGCGCTGCAGTGGCTCGACAACAACGCGCTGGCCGAGCGCGCCGAGCTCGAGCACGAGCTGGAGGAGCTGCAGCGGGACGTGGCGCCCGCCATGGCCAAGCTGCACGGCGCCCCGCCCAATGGCGCCCACGGACCCACCGTCGATGAGGTCCACTAAACTCAAACAACCCACCGACCCGACTGATGATACTGAACTGATAGATTTTAAGTTGTAAATGATCTCATTTAAGTCAGAGATTATTTTTCCTGTGATACCTAGATATAATAAAAAGTATGTTTGTTATATTAAGCGGTTTAATTTATTGAATTAATAAAAAGATGTCGTTGTTAAAATTTATTCTTTTATTTCTCGTTTTCCCTAGGTATAGATGCGTTTACATACACCGCAGTTAACTTTAGTGGAACGACAAAGTGCAACACGATAAAATTAGAAAGCTTATCATGTTGTTGAATTAAATTTCGAATTTCGACTAATATTTTAATCAGTTAACCAATATCAAATACAATAAAACGAAAGTTAACTGCGGCGTGGCACCTTACCAGTTACCACTGATGTGTAAAATACACTGAATTCACTGAAACGATTATATAACGTGACGAGTTTAAGTACTTAAGTATTGACTCCGGTACATTGTAAGTATATTAGAGAGTAAAATACAAGTAAAATATATCCACAAGAATGGAATCATGAAGAATGCATGCGTGCAATGCATCCTTTCATGAAACGTTTGTGCTACTAATGTCATGTAGACATCTCATACGTCTGCCAAAAATTATAGCACAATTAATTATGAAAAGGTTCTACCCTAGTGTCTGATTCAGTTTCCTCAACTACATTTTATGTTACTTATAAACGGAAAAATTAGTTTTGCCTTTATCATATGAAGCCTTTATGTCTATCACACAAAACAATACATAAAGGCAAAATAAATAACAATCTTTTATGAATAAGAAAGTTACCAACACCACAGTCAAGAAGTTGTATTACCGACGTCCGTCTTCTATTACTTATCTGACTTACCAAGTAATTGACAAGTGGTATAAAGATGGGTCCCAGCATGCCGAGCACGGAGCTGAGGCTCATGCCAAGCCCTCGTACCACCGTCGGGTAGAGCTCAGACGCCATCAGAGGCAGCACCACAAACGAAGATGATATGCCCATTTTACCCACGCAGTACAGCGCGAGGGTCACATATTCCTCTGTAGAAGAATTGGGGACACTTTATAAGATTCTTTAAACGGGCTACATCGAAGCACAGGAATTAAACAAATCGGAAAACTCGTATATTCGTGCTGATTGGGTGAAAGCGGCATTCGGCGAAAGTCATAAAAACATTTATGCTTATGCTTTATGTTAACACGCACATGTGCCAGTGCCAATGGCGTGCATTGAGTGAGGGTAGGCAGCGCTAGTGTTACCTATACCCTGCTGCGGGACGGTGGCGTGCTACTGCAGGCTCAAACTAGCAGCAGCATACCCTGGAAATCCTGGAAATCCTGGAATTAACCCACTCACTGCACACCAACGCCACAGATATGTTAGAACTTAATGTTCAAAAGCATGTGTTTGCAGCATTAAACATTGTAGGCGCTACGAGTATGCATAGCAGTCTATAACTATCGTTTGTTGTAAAACTTTTAAAAAGCCGAATCAACGTATTTATTATCTGTGGTGTCAGACAGCGGTTGATTTTGGGTTCAGTGGAGTTTTTCGACTGTTGTCAAATAAGCAAAGACGTATTTACTTTACCTGTTCTATAGGCACAAATTTATGTCCTTGGGACAGGACAGGTGACAGTGCCCTGTACATCTAAATGAATGTTGCTTAAAACCAGAAATAAAACAAACAAAACTTGCAATCGTCAGTCTTGCGAGCCAGCATAAATACTATTAATCTGACACTACTAATCTACTAATCCACAATATTAATCCTAACAGTACTTACCATGCTGTACTAAAAATGTAGTTAAACAAGCGATCCCACCCACCACCATGCTCATACAAAGCGTCCACCGCCTCCCAAGTCTTTCCATAGACGGCCACAGAAACAAATATGTCGGCAACTCCACTATCCCAGCCAAGAAGAAGTTCAGAAACTCGTCACCACCCAGCACCGGAGCATAGTACGACAGTCCGACGTACACACTGGTATTCGTAAACCAGATAAAAGTGATAATTATGGTTTTCTTTCGCAAGTTTGGCGTCCTGAATAGATCCAAAATCCCGTATTTGCGAGTCTTCTCCTTTTCCAAGTCGAGTTTGATTTGGTCTGATTCATATTTGCGGCGGAGGTGCACCATGTAATTGGCTGGTAGAGATTTGTTGTTTATTCTGAAAAGGGGACAACAATTTTATATTACAAATGGCTCTCAAAAAATGGGAAAAAGAAAGCTATAAGAAACACTTTAGGCAGATTTTAAGTAACAGTTACTTATTAATTTTAACCGTATTTTGAAAGTGGAACTGAAAGTACCAAGTCAAGCATTAAACAACCCCCACCTACCTTACTTTACTTCCTAATCAATATAAAAAAGTGCTGGTACAATCACACTAACTGAAGTGTGACCCAATGTGGAATCTTTTCACAACAAGGGTCACGTTACATCGCATTGTCTGGCAAGGAAAATTATTATGATATGAACACTTAAAGTAAGACCATTTTACCCGGGCCAGGAATCAAATGGTTTGATAATTGCGATTGTAAGTTGCACATTAACGTATGCGCCGTCCCGCCTAAGACGTCATCACGTGCCGCAGACACAAATGCGTTCTAGTCGAGATAGCGATATTGGAAAAAAGTAGAAATTAAATTTGATTGAAGTAGCAAGGTAAAACGGTGTTATTTAAACGTCATAAGACTGCAACTTATGCGTTAATGGCAGTGTATGAGCTAATTAAAGTTAATATCTAACCTGGCCATATTCCTCAAGATCACCTCAGCTTTCTCGAACTGTCCCCTCGCTAGCAGCCATCGCGGGCTCTCGGGCATAAACCAGAGGTACAGGAAGAAACAGAGGAAGGGCAGCGTGGTGGCCAGAGCCAACTGCCGCCAGTCACGGACCAGGTACACCACTCCTGCTAGGAGGATCAAGCCGAGGGAGTAGGCGATGTTGGAGAGGATGGTGCAGAGCGTGCGGTGCTTCGGTCCGACAAGTTCTATGGCTAAAACAAACTTCGGTGTTACCAGACGATGTCTACCTATTTACCAGTACTATAATATGTACTTCGTTTTTTTAGCATTACAAAGAAGGTAAGTAAGCGATCTTGGCGTGTCTTTTTATTGAAAAACACTTTTGAAAAATAAATCACAGTCACAAAATTAGAAAGGACATAGGTAACGATCATTTACCTTAGTAAGTACCGTAGTACCGTAGATGTTTTTTAAAAACGTTTTTCAATAAAAATACTCCTCAAGATTTTCTAATGTAAAAAAACTAATGTATGCACATGGCATTTCAATTCCCGTCGTTCATTGTGAATGTGACAGACAGTTTGACCTTAGCCGTAATAGGAAAACGAGTTGAAAGTGGATGAAGAGGCTGTCAGCTGTGTTTAACCAAAATCAGTTCTGCCGTTTTTGAGATATTGAGCATTAAAATGACAATGTCGGAAGTTTTTAACTCTATTTTTATTATTGTAAGTCATCAATCGCTGACTAATCGCTGGCTAGACAGCAGTCGCTGACTACAACTTACAACCGAAACTGCTAAGAAGCTTGGCAAGTAAAATGATACAGGGAAGCAAAACTATAGTACCTAACCACCAGTTACCGTATACCCAAGTACCAATTGGAAAAACTTACCAAGGACATAAGGCGTAGCCATGATAGCAGGCACAGTGAAGCCGACCCCGATTCTATAGATGACCCACACGACGTAGTTCTGCGCAAACGCCGTGGCCACCCCAAACACGCACTCGATCAGGAGGTAGATGAAGAACGAAGGCTTCCGACCAATAGTGTCCTGATAAATATCGATATGCAGATCTATTGAATTGAATAGATAATTAAGATTGGTTTTTTGGAATCTTTTTGTATTTTTTATTTCAATTTTAAATTTTTACTTTTACGGTCATTCCGTAAAACCTAAATTGAAAATACAAACTGATATATAGATGCACAGAAAAACCACAAAAATAAGACCAGCACTGGGAATCGAACCCAGGTCCTCGTAAAAAATAAAAAAAGATTCCAAAAAACCAATCTTAATTTGATTGCTTAGTAACGACATCTCTTGTCCGGGTGAGCGGTTGGTTCCAATGGAGTGCCGAAAGTTTCTCGATGAGGGCTACGGTATAGAAGTCGCTAGCGTCACTGCTTAAGTGGCTAAATAAGAGACAAACAAGCTGAGATATGAGGTGCATAGGGGAAATTCGAATAGATACTGTTTTTCTTTTCATTTAGCTTCGGTGAACTTCAGTTCCAGTTGAGAAACAAAGATAAATACGAGCTTTTCCGACAAAATACGATGGCAAAACATTGTTCACTACATCTGTACAGTATTTGCATTTGCATTTACATCCCAAGCGAACTTGGTATGAACTTGGCTCTCATTCACATTTACTATCTTGATGGGATTTTAAATTAAGAAATGGCAAAATTTACTAAAATCTCAGTACTAAGTATGACATACACAAAAAGATGATATGATGATATGAAAAAGATAAAAGTTTCGTAAAAAAGGTACCTGAAGGTAACCAAAGATGTAATTGCCGATGATGCCCCCTACGGCGAGGAGGACCAGGCCAAGAGTAGGGTAGAAGTCCTTATTGCAGACCAGATTCCACTGAAATGTTCCAAAGATTGCAACGTAAATTATATAAAACAGAGTCTGAACATTAGAAAGATATTCGACGAACTGCCTTGCTGTTTGGTTCTCCGCTAAGTAAGTAAGTTAGATCAGGGTTTCTCAAACTTATGGCTCCACGTACGCCTGTTAAAGTTTCTAGACGACAGCCAACCCCTACCTCCCCCCCCCCCAAAGATAGTAATAAAATTGGCTGTTGGAGAAACTAAGTTTATTTTTATTTCAATCATCATTATAATATAATGTATATTATTTATTTCAATAAAAGGTAACAAATATAGGTAAGAATCATCTTGCCAACGAAAATACAAACTGTAACAAACAAATAAGTAACAAATTTGGAATTGAAATAAAAAACCAATCTTAATCATCTTGCCAGTCTTGCAGCCACCATCACGTAAATCTTGTCGCGAACCCCCTACCGTCGAATAGCGAACCCCCTTTGAGAAACCCTGAGTTAGATGGACGACGTGAGAGTTGTGGGACTTGCGGGCAACTCGCTAGGTACTCGTATGTATGCAAGCGGCGGGTTGTCAGTCATTGTGGCGTTCTAAGGGGAGGCCTTTGTTTAGCAACACGGTCTTCTTCTAGCTGATGATGAGAACCATCCAGAATTTTGGCGTCTCTCAGATCTCGCGGACTATAAATTAACTTACCTCACTGACGATGGTGTTCCTATAAACGCTCCTGTCGAAAGTCCAGCTCTTGCAAGGCACGATGCGAGCCGAGCTCTGGTCGAAGGTTGGACTCTTCAGCACTTCGGAGTAGTTCAGATCGTACATGCTGCACTCGGAATACTGGAGCACGTCGTTTTTGAACTCCAGGGGGATGCTGCAAACCATAAAATAACTATACTCTAGTAATCAAGGTACATACACAAAAAAAGACTTCGACAAACAAGAATCGGAATAGTTGTAGGGCAGAAGTACCGTTTGTGGCCATTGTACGGTTTATGGCCATTTATTGTTCAAATATACGTTTGAAATAAATTTATAGTAATAAACATTACAAACTTTATTCGTTTCAGTATAAACTTTTGAAAACTAAAACTAAAATTTTAATATTATAAATACTATATACTTTTTATTAAAACTTCAACTGTCAAAAAACTCAAGGTGGCCAAACTTCTTCTACCCTATTGTAGGTATACCTAACTCTTTATTGTACATAAAACATATGTATATGAAAATAACAGTTAATAAGAGAAAGAGATGTACAAAGGCGAACTTATAGTAATTTAAGCCTTTGATAACACTCGACATTATGAAAAATCGGTAATTTGAAAGTCGTAATTCCGCGCGACTCTTGGGGTTTTTGTTTTCCGTGTTTATGTAGTGTATGTACTTATGTAACCTTCGAAAACTTTGGTAAACATGAATGAGGTATAAATCATGGTAAATAGTTCTCTTCGACCTTTGATTTTGAACCACCATATCCTCATATTCTACCCACGTTACATTTACGTGCCGTGCCTACTGTCGCTTAAATACATATGGAAGGTTTGTTAGCATAGTTCCCGGGCTTTGTTGGCATAAGTTGGCCTTTGTGGTCCTGGTAAAAGTCATAGAAGTTCGTTGGGTGCGGGCCGCGTAGGCCTGGTCATTCTGGCGTTCCGTGGTGGAGTCTTATGTTAGCAGTGGACATCTTTCGGCTGACAAACTGAGTTTGAAATTTCTTAAAAATCCAGCTGGAACTTCCGTACCACAAGTTCATAACCAGCGCGATGTCGGCGACGTGTTCATGCTATGTTCTATACAGCTAGACTCTGGAGTCATCAAGTCGCAGTAAAAGACTCCAGTTTTTTCGAAACTCAGCTGTAGATGTAGAGAAAACTCGATTCGCTGGACTCACGCTCGACGCGACTAGAGACGGAGTCTTCGAGTCCACCGACCGAGTCATCTATTAAGTGAGTCGACTACAAAATTAGGACTCCAGAACTCGAGTCTTTTATAACACAACTTTCTGCTGACAAAGATTGAGTTTGAAATTTCTTAACACTCCATCTGAAACTTCTGTACCTCAAGTTCTTAACCAGCCCGATGTCGGCGACGTGTTCGAGCCCGGGCGCGTGGCACCAGTGCGGCATGTGCGCCGCCATGAACAGCTGCGCGTACGCATGGAAGCCGCACGGCAGCACGGCGGGCAGCAGCACGCAGTAGATCACGAGCTGCTGGTAGCGGCCCCACGAACCCACGTCCGTGAGGATCGCGTCGAAGTCCATCGCGAGAACTGATAGTAAAAGTAGCCTTTTTTTTTCGAACGTAGGTAAGTACTGTTGCTGTTAGCCTCAGATGGCTTTTACAGCTTACCGGAGAGAGCCAGCTACCAGATGGAGCGCTCAACACGGGGTTAATTTTACTTAGCATGCCAAAGGGGCTCCTGTTGAGCCGACCTCGGCCTTTGGACGCTAGGAAGAGTTATGCAAGCAATCAGAATTTAAGTAGAGTCTATAATCCCGAGATCCTGCCTCCTTTTTTTTACAAACTTTTAAATACTAGATGTGAGTTAATAAATTTGTAAACCATTTTCCGACCACTTCCTGGTATCCGATTGAATTGAAATTTGATATACGTAAATCCGGTAACGTACCTAGCTACAAGGCTACAATAAATCGGGTAGTGCAATTTGGTTTGGTGCTGCAGTCAGGATCGTCTCCGCAGGATGGAACTCCTCACCGTAAATGGTATTGACTTGAAATTTGATGAAGCTTGGATTACAATACAAGTACAATCAACAAAAAAAGCTTGAATTAAAAATTTAATTTTTATCAAACTTATTCCCTGCTGGTAAACCATCGACTAGGAGATTCAGCAAAATTAAAGTGAGACTGATAAAGAAACTTTTAATATTCTACGTAATTAAGTAGGTCAACCTGATTCTTAGCTGAAAACATGAACATTGTAAGTTTACTTATTCAATATTAGTTCGCATGCTATGGGCCACCCACCTGAATGGTCCAGGATTTAAAAAAACGGCCAAGTGCGTCGGACTCGCCCATGAAGGGTTCCGTAGCAGCAAGTTACATAATATAAGTTTTCTTTACAGGTATAGTTCTTATACTTTTGGAAAAAAGTGTCTGTGACATACGGACGGACAGACAGACATGACGAATCCATAAGGGTTCCGTTTTTTGTCATTTGGCTACGGAACCCTAAAAATAAATCGATAAGCCTGTAGGTGTGACAGTTCCGTACACTTCCACATTTAAAAACATAATATTACAGCACCCGGGACTTATAATAATAATAAAAACATTTATTGACACAGACGTAGGACAGGACTACACAAATAAAAAACAATTACAAATAAGCAGGTGGCAAGCAAAAAAAAAAAAACTTGCAGCGCTGATTTTCAGCCTGCACGCCCGGCCCACAGCGTAAAATTTAACTCTAGAGTCGGGTAAGGATGCATTGTTGCTGGTATATTTTTGTTAAACAAAAATATACAAGCAATATACTTTTTAATTTTATCACCTTATCACGCTAGCAAAACGACTAATACTCTGCAGTTCAGTCTACTCGTGACCACCACTGCAATGTAGCCGAAACGTCGAGGTAATTATTACTCGTCTGTTAGCATCTTAAGTCCTGGGTGCTGCAATAGTTTAAAACATTATATTGACTACTTACTTAACCCTCGATTAGTAGTTAACTCGGCTAGAAGTTAACTAAGCCCGCCCAAGCTAGTTAAGCACCGTTGAACCGTTCAATAAATACTTCTGTCGGTGGTCAGTCAAGTGCACAGCCACTGCCCGGCGGCGACTGGCAATCTGTGGTCCTGCCGGCTACGAGAGCACTCTTCAGTAAAACACTGCCGGTTGTACACAGCATGCTCCTCAAACTGATGATCTATATTTTCTAAGCTCATCTAAGACTATAATAAGTAGGTACAATACCGACAAAACAAAATAAACATAAACAAAAATAAAGATTACGAGCTCGTAAGTAACAGCAGATTATAACCACCTTGGAAGGTCATTAGATTATTGACTCTGTTTTCCTTGTGGTGTTTTGACCTATGGCATCTCAAGCAGAGGATCATCGGTTCAAATTCCGGGTTCGCATCTCGGGAGTTTTTCGGAACTTATGTTACTTGTACTATTACTTATTCTGTGCTTATGTGCGAAGTTAATTTGATACGCTTTACGCTGAACCTGGTCAACCTGGTCCTGTACGACGAAGTGCAAAATTCAAACTTCGTATCTTGCCGTCCCGCCGACGCTTATATCATTTAATACGAGAGTGAAAAGGACGGAACGACACGAACTTCGATTTTCGAATTTCGTAGCAGTCCCGCAGTACACACCTGCGAAGCAATTCATAGCGTGTGTGAAGTGCCCAATCCGCACTGGGCCCGCTTATTCTGAGAGGAATCCTGTGCCCAGCCGTGGGACGTATAGGCTGAGATGATGATGACATCGTGGGTTTTGTGTGGAACTTGCTTTAAAATATCTTAGTTTTCAGAAAATTTCTAGAACTTTCCTCGTCTTTGATAATGTTGTCATCTTTACATTGCTAACACATACCACTATATAGACCACTTGTGGCGTTCTAAAGGGAGGCCTTTGTTCAGCAGTGGACGTCTTCCGGCTGATGATGATGATGGTATACAGTTGGAGCATCCCGTGGCTAGTTGCGCGTGCGCAATTATCCCATTTGTCGTGCGCAGTCAGTCAATTCGATTAGCGAGTAATTGTGAAAGGACGGGAACAAGGTCAGGAGATAGGGCGGAAAATGCTGACGATTTACATTACGTTCTTGAGGATTATTATCTGCTACTTACTTATAAGTAATACCCTTTCTTTTTTATTCTGGGCTGAATTGGGTGGTAAGGACAGAAGAAGGTTTAAGAAGTAATTCTTCTAAATCACTTGGAATCACAATCAGGAAAAACATTTTTTTTTTATCTTTAACTTCTTTCTGTTAGGTACCCGTTATGGGTTAAGGGTAGAAAGAGATAGTAAATACGATCGCTAGCGCCAGGGCGTTAAGCCGAGTTTAGACTTGCAAGAAAAATCGCGCAAGTTGCATTACATTGCGGCGCTCGATTGACCACTACAAACTCGTTGGCTTTACGGCCTCGCAATGTAATGCAACTTGCACGATTTTTCCTGCAAGTCTACACTCGGCTTTAGACAAATTCAATACCAACCACCACAGAATTTAGAAAAGTCGGAAGCCCCGCAACATTGTTATTTCAAAGTTCAATATCTCAATAGCGGCTGAATCGATTTTAATTAAACATTTTTTTTATTCGACTGGATGGCAAACGAGCCTGGGTCTCCTGATGGTAAGAGATCACCACCGCCCATAAACATCTGCAATACCAGGGTTATGCAGATGCGTTGCCAATCTAGAGGCCTAAGATGGGATACCTCAAGTGCCAGTAATTTCACCGGCTATCTTCCTCTCCACGCCGAAACTGCTGCTTCACGGCAGGATTAGCGAGCAAGATGGTGGTAGCAATCCGGGCGGACCTTGCACAAGGTCCTACCACCTTCAAAATATACCTGCTGCATATCATGGCTATGGCTCATAGCCTATGAGCATTAGTTAGGCAGGCGTGCTCCAAACATAGTCCACACCTTCCCTTACCATCAGACGTGGTTGTGGTCAAACGCAATCTTATTTCTATACTAAGGTTTACCCGCGGCTTCGCGCACGTAAATCATTAGGTCCAGCAGCTGAATTGAAATTCCGGGATTTTTTAAAATCCCGTGGGAATTCCCGAAAATTAAAATCGTTGTTTTCATTGACGTTACATTAAAAACAATCATGGTCAAACATGACTCTAAGCCCAGCGGTTGTTGTTTCGAGATTTTATCCCTATCCCGTGGGAATATCGGAAGAAAAGTATCCTATGTTTTAATCCAGGTTTGGAGTCTTTAAAATTTCATACACCCAGCGCACCAAGTTAGAGACGTTTATTCCATATCACCACGAGTTTACAGTTTTATTACAGTATCTATTTTACAAACATTGTCCACGGCCGCGAGTCGTAGAAGTAACAAACATAACCTGAGAAAATTCTATTTCAATGTCACAGGATATTGTCGTAACACTGCTAATCAACGTCGACCGCCAGGCGCGCGTGAGCGTTGATTGGTCGGTTCAAACCGTGGTGCACAGATAGAGATAATAATAGTGGCGGGATGATGCGGCGCGCTGCTGGTCGCTTAATAGCGCCACATCACCCCCCACGGAGAGATAAAGCTCCACACAAGTGGAGATAAGGTACAACATAATACATGGAGATAAGCTATACACGTTAATGGAAATTGGGATTAGAGATCGTATGGGATTTTGAATTTGACTTTCCTGCCAGACCGTGTGGAATACTCAGCTTGAGGCGGAGCAGTTGATGCATGTGGAGACACGACTGGCATCGGTGGGGTGGCAGGAGGGTTCAGAGTAACCGGCGGCGATGAGTGCGATGAGGGCGGGGCCGGGGTGATGGTGGGCGGCCCGCAATTGGCGGCGGGGCGAGCAGGATCGGCAGGCTCTTCGGCGACGACATGCGCCGGCTTTAATCGGTCGCTACTCACCTCTACCTCTCGACCTCTTATGTGAGGGTCGCCGTTTTGTCCCTCATGCGCAGGATCCGGTAGGACCTGAATAGGGCGGTTGCAGCGGGCGGCGCACTGCGTCTTCGCGTAAGAACGCGTGGGTGGCCGATGACAGTTCTTTGAAAACGAAAATGGCTTGCCGGCCGTGACGCGAGGCGGGCGCGGGGCGAAAATGAGCCATTCTTTCGCGCAGCTGACTCACGTAGTCTGCGAGGTCAGTTGGGCGCTCTGTTGCGGTGGGCGGAACGAGCAGTTCGCCGGGGAGGCGCAAAGGCTCGCCGTAGAGCAGCTCGGCGGCAGAAGAGCCGATGTCCTCTTTGAGGGCGGTGCGCATGCCAAGGAGCACCAGGGGCAGCGCTCTGACCCACGAGTCGCCGTGGCACATCAGAGCGGCTTTGAGCTGGCGGTGGAGTCGTTCCACCATGCCGTTGGCCTGTGGATGGTAGCTCGTGGTGCGCATCCTGGTGGTGGCGTGCAGGTGCATGAGCCGCTGGAAAAGAGAGGACTCAAACTGGCGGCCCTGGTCGGTGGTGACGACTGTCGGTACACCGAACCGGGATATCCATCCGCTGATGAATGTGTCGGCGACTGCCTCTGCAGTCATCGTTGTCATGGGCCAGACCTCTGGCCAGCGCGTGCTGCGGTCGACGGCGGTGAGACAGTAGTTGTAGCCGTTGCACGGAGGAAGGGGACCGATGATGTCCAGGTGAACGTGGCGCAGTCTCGACGATGGCGTGTCGAAGTGCCCGAGGGGCGTCGAGACGTGTCGCGTCACTTTGCTGCGTTGGCAGGGCACGCAGTGTCGCACCCACTCGTGGCAGTCCTTGTTCATGCCGGGCCACACATAGCGGTCGCCGACAAGTTTAGAAGTGACGCGCGCGCCGGGGTGACTCAAACCGTGTAGTTTGTTGAACGCCGCGCGGCGGTAGGGGGCGGTGAGAAATGGGCGGGGCTTACCGGTCGAGACGTCGCAGGTGAGTATGCAGTCCGTCCCTGGTATGCAGACCTGCTCCAGCTTGAGAGAGGATCCGTTTGATCGACGAAGGCTGGCTAGCTCGTCGTCGGTCTCTTGTGAGGCGGCGAGGGCGACGTAGTCCTCCTCGAGCGAGATCGCCTCTATCCGCGACATAGCGTCCGCCACTACGTTGTCCTGGCCGGGGACATGTACTATGTCGGTAGTAAACTGGCTGATGAATGACAGCTGGTTGAGCTGAGCGGGTGGCAGTTTCTCGCGGCGCTGGGTGAACGCGTATACGAGGGGTTTGTGGTCGGTGTACACGGTGGCGTGCTGTGCTTCCAGGATGTGGCGGAAGTGCTGGACGCTCTCGTAGACGGCTAGCAGCTCGCGGTAGTAAGCGGGCCACTCGCTCTGCGCTGCGGTAAGTTTCTTGCTAAAGAAGGCGATCGGCTGCCACGCATCGTTAATACGTTGCTGCAGGCAGGCGCCGACCTGGGTGCTGGATGCGTCGGTGAAGAGGGCGAGCGGCGCCGAGCCGACGGGGTGAGCGAGGACGGTGGCGTTGGCGAGGCTCACTTTGCAAGCTTCGAAGCATTGCTCCAGCTCTGGCGTCCATGGAAACGGCTTGGCTCCCTTGTCCTTGGTAGCGGCTAAGGCGTCGATCAGGGGTGCTTGCAGTTCTGCTGCATGGGGCAAGAAACGTCGGTAGTAGTTGATCATGCCGAGGAACCTTCGCAATCCCTGGATGGTTTTGGGAAGCGGGTAATCTTGCAGGGCTTGGATGCGTTCTGGGGGTGGTTGCGTACCTTCTGCGCTGATGTGGTAGCCCAGGAAGACCAGTTGGTCTGCGCCCAGGTGACACTTCGAAGGGTTCACGACCACACCGTAGTCCTGAAGTCGCTGGAACAGTGTGCGCAGGTGCTCCACGTGCTGCTCGGCGTTGCGAGAAAAAACCAGGATGTCGTCTACATAAGAATAGGTAAAATCCAGGCCCTGTGTAACCTCATCAATGAACCGTTGGAATGTTTGACCGGCATTGCGTAAGCCGAAGGTCATGTAGGGAATTCAAACATTCCAAACGGAGTGGTGATGGCAGTTTTCTCTATGTCTGCCTCGAAGACAGGAATTTGCTGGTAGGCCTTTATCAGGTCAATCGAGCTGAAGATGGTGCAGCCTGCGATAGCCTGGTTAAAATCGCCAATGTGACGGACGGGGTACCGTCAGGGATGGTCCTTGAGTTGAGCGCTCTGTAGTCTCCACACGGGCGCCATGTGGCGTCTCGCTTTTGTGCCATGTGAAGAGGCCGAGGACCAGGGGCTTTTCGATGGTCTTGCTGTTCCGCACTGAACCATCTCACCAAATTCCTTCTTCGCAGCAGCCAGCTTCTGAGGACCGAGGCGGGCGAGGGCGGCAGGAACACGGGCGGACCGTCCGGTGGTGGTGAGTGGTGCTCCGTGTTGTGCTTGCTTTCCTCGCTCGGATCGTGCCCGGTGGCCTCGTGATGTCCGGGAACTCTGAAAGTAATTTTAGGAACGGACAGTTTTTGGTAGCGACTGCTTTAACACTACTTTGTTCTCCTGTGGATAGCGGGGCAGGAGTAGACATACCCGTATTGCCGTCAAGAAGCTTCTTGCCGCGGCAATTCAGGTAGCAAGTTGTAATATGCAAAAATCTGACCCAATGATGGCTAATGTCTACATCCGCTATTACAAATTCCATTTAAATAATTTATTTAGGCCTAAGTCTAAATGTAATTGTAGGGTGCCGTAGGTTTTTTATACAGGTACCGTTTGCAGCACTGAGGTCATAGTCGTGTGGCTACCGGTGACCCGTAAGGCGATGCTTAGGGTAGCAGCACAGATCCGACCCCGTGTCAAGTAAAAAACGGCACTTAGTATTTTTGTCGTGTGACAAATAGACGGCGGCCGACAGGGAGACAATCAGTTGCCCCGCCGCCTACTGATTGCCGTTGAAGTTTGCCTGAGAGTTGTTAGTCCAGGTGCACGGTGTGGTGCATCTCTGGGCATCAGCTTTGAATTTTTTATGATACCAGCAAATGGTAGGCTGGGCTGGTGTGGCTAGTGATCCCCTAGACTTGGACCTGAATCTAGAGTGTGACCTGTCTCTTGTTCTGGGTCTACGTTGTTGACCTATAGCAGACACCGACATCTGCTGGCACAGCAGATCCACTTTGGTAGCTAAACCAAGCAGCCACTCCGTGGTAATAGCTGGTGGGGTCTGGGCACTTTGTGCAGGTGCTGCTTGGAATGCCACAGGTGGATGGTGACTGAAGGGCTGCGGCTGGTTAAGTGGACGTGGCATGCTCATGGTGGAGTGTACCAGGGGGTTGCCTGGTGACAATTCCATGATGCTATCCGCTAGCTCTGCCAATTTTTTAGGGTCAACTCGGAGTGGCTGGTAAGAATGGCCTGAACGTGGTTGGGAGCCGGGTGAGCCACAGCTGTTTAAGCATTACTAAATCTGGCGTCTCACCTGATAAGGATTTGAGGTGCCGCAGGAACTGAGTGGGGCGACGGTCTCCCAGCTCTTCCTTGCCGGTGAGCCTCCTCACCCGCTCTGCATCTGATTGTGACAGCCGTCTCACCAGCTCTGTCTTCAGCAGTTGATATGCTCCATCCTTCGGAGGGTTGGTTATTATGTCTTCCACCTCCGCTGCCAGTCGTGTGTCAAGCTGCGAATATTATATGATTATATTTAGTGGTGTTCCTGAGTTATTCCTGATAGTAAAAACTGAGCTTCGGCCTGAGCGAACCACACGGCTGGTTTGTCTCCAGAAGGGAGGAAGTCTGACAGCGACCTTGTGTATTGCAGTTGGGGGGTGGAAAGTGGTAGGATCTGGTGTAGGCTGATTACTTAACCGGTCTTGCAGGGCAGCATACTGCTCCTGCAAGGCCGCCAAGCGAGCCTCCATGTCTTCCATATTTAAAATAATTATTCTAGGTTAAAACAATAGGAATAAAATATTAAAATACAACTATGAGTGCGCGGGCGTTTCGGGGACGCGCGGATGTACCGCAGGCGAATTGAGGCACGTGCACGTGGTTGGCGTGTCGCGGTGAGGCGACACGAGTTCAGCGCGGTGACGGCTCGCCGCTCGCAGCACGCACGAGTTGAATAGCGCGCCACGTGCTCGTCGAGATAGCACGCGGCGGTAGTAGCGTGCGCAGTGGTAGCAAGCGGGTGCGCGGCGATGGCAGCACACAACAGTGGCAGGCGTGGCAGGCGTGGCAGCACGCGGGCGCGCGCGGCAACGGCACGCAGCGGAAACACGAGGGCGCGCGGCGGCAGCACGCAGGCGCGTGGCACGCAGCGGCAACACGGGGACGCGCGGTGGTAGCACGTGGGCGCGTGGCAGTGCTTGGCGCGCGCGGGGCGGCACGCAGCGGGAGCACGCGGCGCGTAGCAGTGGTAAGCGCGGTGCGGCGGCACGCGGGCGCGTGGCGGTGGTGGCACACAGTGGCGGCGGCGGGCGGTGGCGGCACGCAGCGGCGGTGGCGGGCAGTAGCACACATATCCGGCCACGCAGCGTGCCGGTGGTAGCGAGCTAATGGCGCGCCGTGGCTGGCGCTCTGCTGCAGAGCCGCAGTCGGCCGGCCGCTTCTCTCCGAAGTGCGCAGTTCCGTGGCGCAGTAGCGGCGTGCGGTGGCGGCGGGGCAAATGACGCGCCGGGCGCGCGCGCGTTACGCAGGCGTATCTCTCGGGCGGGGCGGCGTGGCAAGGCGGCGCAGCGGGGGCGCGCGCGCGCGGTGCACGTTGAGTAACGAGGATGACTCAGGCGGCGCGCGCGCGCACACGGAGCGTGCGGCGCGAGTGAAGGCGCGGCGCGGCGCGCGCGAACGCGGGCTTCGCCGTGTGGCAACGTGGTCGCCGCGGGACGGGCACGGGCACGGGCGCGGGCGCGGGCGCGGGCGCGGGCCGATGAGATCGGCGTAGGGCGCGGCGCGCGAAAACGCGGGCTTCGCCGGTGTGGGGCGTAGTCGCCGCGGGCAGGCGCGGCGCGGGCGCGGGCAAGGCGCGCGGGCGCGCGGGTGAGATCGGCGTAAGGCGCGCGCTTTGCAGGCACAGAGAAATGCGGGGGCGGTGGCCGTGGCAGTGTTTTGGAGCGCGCGCGACCAAGTGGTAGGTACTCGGT
>NC_133479.1:3128860-3134383 GCF_025370935.1 Choristoneura fumiferana
GATCACATTTCGATTTAGGGTTCTGTTTCTTATAGAAGAAACGTGAGACATCCTAAGACTACGGAACCCAAAAATGTGAATGTTGTTTTCAGGGTTCATGTGTCATACTTGTTTATGTATACAAATTACTTATGGTTTAATTTAAAAATGATTCAGTTAGGTATAAATAGTGCCGCAGTAAATTTGGCGCGGGCAAAATAAATTTTGACCCTATCTATAATGGCCACCACACTAAACAACTTGTCACTTCAAAGTTTAATATCTCAAAAACGGCTGAACCGATTTTGATGAAACATGTCTGAGGGCTACTTGTAGGCTTTTTTAAATCTCGATTTAAGGCTTAAACTGACAGTTCTTGTATGGATCTGACAGGACTAAGACCAATTAAACCTAGATTAAAAAGCCTGCAAGTGGACGTAAGAACCATCGCTAGAAAACCTGCTTTCAAGTAAAAAAACCGCATTCAAATCTCGGATCGGAGTCGGATCTGACTTAATGTATTTATATAATGTAATTAATTATTATGTTGAGTGAATAAATAAACTAAACTAAGAGCTACGGTGTCACAGACAGACAGACACACATAGCGGTCAAACTTATAATACCCCTATTTTTGCGTCGGGGGTTAAAAAGACTAGAAACTTTCGAGGCGAGAGGCCCCTTAGACCGTGAGGCCGTAGGTTGTGGCCCACAACCGTTGACTACGCTAGAGCGCCGCCTCTGCTGGGGGCCTCAGAATGCGTGGGGCCAAGCTTGTTGAAAAAACGACGGACACAGTGTACCTACAGTCACCAGCATTAATATCTGCCACAGCGGAGCGTGCAAAAATATCTGACACGGCCTTCCGGCCCTAGAAATAGAGTCGTATCAGACATTTATGCACGCTTGTTGTGTCAGATATTGGTGCTGGTGACGTACCTAAATAGAACTTTCTAGGTACAGTCACCAGCATTAATATCTGCCACAGCGGAGCGTGCAAAAATATCTGACACGTCCTTCCGGCCCTAGAAATAGAGGCGTATCTGACATTTATGCACGCTTGTTTTGTCAGATATTGGTGCTGGTGACGTACCTAAATGGAACTTTCTAGGTACAGTCACCAGCATTAATATCTGCCACAGCGGAGCGTGCAAAAATATCTGACACGTCCTTCCGGCCCTAGAAATAGAGTCGTATCAGACATTTATGCACGCTTGTTGTGACAGATATTGGTGCTGGTGACTGTACCATCGTTTATCGGAACTCCACCTTTGGTTATAAACATTTTAACGTATTTTATATTAGTTACGAAGATTTTGCGGTAACATATCGTTGCTATCTTCGCGAGGCCGGTGCCACTGTCAAGGTAGGTACGGAGTAGATTATAAACGCGTATCTTTTTAATCCTCTACAATGTGTGCAGATAAACAGCCGGTGATTATACCTAAAATATCACGATTAGTAAATAAATGTCAGAATAGATCGAATTGCACTGTCCACCCTGTTGCTAACTCGGATAGAAGTTCAAAGTTCGTATCGTATCGTCCCTCTCGCTCTCGTATTAAATAGTATAAGTGTCAGAGGGACCAAACTACACGAACTTCGATTTTCGAATTTCGTATAGTAGCCCTGCAGCACCGCCTCGACTTTCGGCGTCCACTCGTTGTCGACAGGTGGTCCACGGGTGGACGCCGTGTTGACAACGAGTGGACCTCGCGTGGTCCACGAATTACCTAGTAGTCACTATGGAGGCGAGCAGCAGGCTGTCACCGAGTGGTTCACTCGCCGCCCGCGCGTGGCATACCCATACAAATCCATATGAAAAATACCAAAAAATACTAACCCAGTAGCGGTTTTAGGGTAGGGCGCGGTGGGGCGACCGGCCAGGGCGCCGGACCTCAAGGGGCGCCGGCAGGCTCTCCTCTTGATGCAAATTTTCGACACTCGCAAGAGAATCAAAGCCTACAGGGTCTTCCCGTGAACTCAGAATCTTGAAATTTGGTACGAAGCAACGTCTTATAGCACAGATAAAGGAAAAATTGCGAAAAGCATACATTTTTAGTTACATCATATAATCAAAATATTTTTAATAATTATTACGGACCCTCGGTGCGCTAGTCCGACTCGCACTTGCCCGTTTTTTTTCGTATAGGTTTGAATTACATTTGGGGGGCGCCGGAAGTGCTAAAACCGGCACTGTGCTAACCGCTCGAGGCGAGGCGGTGCTGATCGGTTGCCGGGTAGCTGTAATGAGCTGTGACCTTTATGCTCAGAGAGGGTCAAAGAAATATAAGTACATACACACATACATATGATAGTCGGGTAAACACTATATTTACACTTAAGTACACTATTTTACCATAAAACTTGGACAACACCTTCACATAGACATGTCTAAGACGTGTTTAAGTGTCTTGTGGTATTTTTTTTCCAGTATTCAAGTAAGAACCGTGCAGCGGTGGCGGGCGGGCGCGCGGGGCAGGGCGTGAAGGCTATAGCGGACCCTAACCTCATGGACCGGGCGCAGCCCCTCAGCGACCATGCTAAGGTAAACGAAAGCTTCCGCGACTAAGGGATCAAGAGCTGGGCCAACTTTGCCCATGGATATTTTTAAAGGGTAAACGGCCAAAGTAGGTAAACCGAGTACTGCCTTTTCGCAACGTAACGTTTGGCAACCTGTTTCATTTCGCAACTTTTCAAACTTTAAAACTGTAAATATTTCAGGATTTATTTCAGGGCCATCGTGTAGAACCCTTTAGGTTAGGTTAGGTTAGTTTTATAAAATCCTGAAATATTTACAGTTTCAGAAATATTAAACAGTTGGAAAATGAAAAGTTGCGAAATGAAACTGGTTGCCAAACGTTATTCGCCGAATCAACAGTAAACCAGGTAAACACACAAAACAGTAAACCATCTAGAAACTCGTATTCAATTTTACATATTTTTGCCGCGCAGATTGCCCCCTAATGTGGCCGATGCTAAAGAAGTTAAGTACCTACCTACATCGCTTAGTTTGTGTGTGTCCACATGCCGTATGATGTACCTACAGGCCAGAAGCGTTTAATGGATTAGCTAGCATGTTTCTCGTCATTGTCATTGAAGAATATATTACTTGTGTAACGCTTCGTTTACGTAGGTACACAGTCAACTGCCGAGAAAGGTGACCCCCTACGATACATGTATGTACAGTCAAGGGCAAAGATATCGACACGGCCAAAGTTACAAAAATATGTATACACGACTTTATGCACTTAACTTTAAGGCCGTGTATACATATTTTTGCAACTTTGGCCGTGTCGATATCTTTGCCCTTGACTGTACCTACAATAGGGGTATTATTTCTCTTCAGCTGACCGTCGTTACATACAAAGCACGTGGACACATACAAGCCTACCTAAAGCCTAGTTTACTGTTCTATATTTACTTTGGTAAGGCTTTCAATTACCAAGAATAAACAAAATCTTTTTATTAATGTCATTTCTACTGCATGGGCAAAATTGACAAAATTAACGGTGTTTCTTTTCTTCTCTTATTTAAATGCAACTCATTCCATTGTCACAGGTATGAGTAACTGAATTATTTTGTACATTCTCTGGTACTTTTTAGTTTAATTTACCAGCAGTTCAATTTCAAATGGGCGGCGGCATTAATTTATAAGCTGTTTCCTAATTTTCAGGCTTTCGACGCAGTCTTCTTCATTTCGGCGAGGGCTAATGAGCAGGACAAAGGCATCTACGTGGTGATGGGTTGCGAGCGTCGGCCACTCAGCATGTGCAACGGACTGTTCTATATCGGGGTATGTATCTAAAGCTGTGTAAACATTTTGATAATTCATTACAATCTTCAAAATATTTCAATTTCCTTTCACTCAAAAATAGACGTCTTTACCTAGATTCGTTTTTTTTTTTGCAAAATCTTAAAAAATGAAATTAGGTGCCCATATCTCTTACAAAGTATACGTTTTAGTATTCCATGTCCCTCCTTGCGTCCTCGAAGATTGTTCCATGTCAGTTTTGCAGACGATTTTTCGATTCAGTGATATGTTTGCGAAATATTCAACTTTAAAGTGCACATTTTCATGAAAATCGAGCGTCCCCCCCTCTAAAATATAAACCGGTAGGTGGAAAAATTTGAAAAAATTCAGGATGGTAGTAAGTATATAAAAATTTTAAGGAAAACTATAACGGCTAAGTTTGCTTCTGAATTATTAGTAGTTTAAGAGTAAATAGCAGCCTAAGGTATAAAATATACCTAAACTTGGAAGATTCCGTATAAAATACGAAATCCTTAGAAAAATATTACTTATTTTTTTCGTAATGGCTACGGAACCCTATTTTGGGCGTGTCCAACATGCTCTTGGCCGGTTTTTGCTCTAACATATGACTGCGTTCTGTGCGTTTATCGCCGCTTGCCAAACGTGTGGACCCAGCATTTACAGACTCCCCGTACGGGTACACTATGGTACCGCCAGGCGCGGCGCACTCCGCGGTATAGGTACGATTCTGTAAGTATCAAAACACACCACGCCGGCGTGGGTTAACTCACTAGGGCTATGAGCACCGCCCGGCATGCACGCTCGCAGTCTCGCTCGAACTAGTCGCGCCGCGTAGCGTAACGCTACGTGTAGCTGTGTGATTTTCGTGAGGATATTAGAATATCTATCATGAAGTGTTATGTTATCTGAACATGAATTAATTTTTTTTGGTAATTCATGAAAATTTCATTCATTGCAACACTAAGTTTCTTACTATTTTCTATTCTGTACATAACATTACACTAACTAACCCAATTCTGTTCGAAACCATATTAAGTGCGAGTGCGACAAAAGAACAGATAGGTAATTCGCGATTTACCAATGCCCACCGCGGGTGTACAAAACCTTTGAGGCAGCCGACGACGCATTCGGCACGCGACCTTGTACAATTATCAATTTTGTGACCGTCGGAGATCGTAGGCACGTCAATTTAAAAATGCTAGAAAACTAAGTGTTTGTCCGAATGTACTCTTAAGTTATGTGTGAGTATTATTTTTTTATTGATTTACAACCCTATCCAAAACCAAAACGTAGGTGCAGACTGCAGAATAATAACGACCTTCGCGCGCAGAACTATAGAGTTCAATGTTGCTCGGTGGTGCGCGGTGATTTTGCTAATAAAAATTACGTAGGCATATTAAATGGCGGCTTTCGTCAACATCAAAAGAGAGAACCTTCTGTACTTGTACTATTACTTATTCTGTGGTACGGCGAAGTATTTGGGCACACTCTCCTTTTCCTTCTTTATGTCATGTGTATATGGCACTTATAATCTGAATTCTACAGCCAGAGCCATCATGTTATTTTGTTGTTCCAGCTGCCTGGTAAAGGCATGCTCTGCAGCAAGAAACTGCCCGATACTGTCCTGTTCGGAGCGGAGATCGGCGAGTTTGGCGCGGAGGGCATCAAGATCACGCCCGAGGTGCCCATGAAGAAGTGGACTCTCAAATACAAGGGTGATATGTGGTGAGCCAACTCCTCTTAACCATTGGCGTGCATTGGGTCGATTC